>NC_068982.1:99088751-99099239 GCF_001194135.2 Octopus bimaculoides
TATACATATATATATACATACACATATATACATACATATATATACACACACACACATACATATATATATACATACACACATATACATATATATACATACACACATACATATATATACATACACACATACATATATATACATACACACATATACACATATATATATATATATATATATATATATATATATATACATATACATATGTATATATACATATATATGTGTATATACATATATATGTATATATGTATATATGTATATATACATTATATATGTATATATATACATATACATGTATATGTAACATATATGTACACCTGTATATATATATATATAGAAACACACCCATATATAACATGAAACAATAACCTGTATGTTAGTTTAATAAATACATAGCTTTATTCATACTTTCAGAACTGATTAAAAATATGTAATATTGATGAGAAAAATGGAAAAAAGTACAGAAGAATCAATGAAACTTCATGTTTTTGTTAAACAAGTTTGATAAAATATAGAAAAATATTGAAATAGTACAACATTGAAACTTTTAGCAATTTGTGCACAGATGAGACAACAATGAATGAATAGAAAAATGTATATGTGCATATGTGATACGTATAGTGGGTGAGGTATATTTTAAAATTAGTTTGTAAACCTGCCTGTATTTATGAAAAATTAAACACTGAGCTAAAATGTCACATTATAAGTAACAACTGCAGTTAAAAGTGTGCAACTCAAACTTTATAGCACCAGGCCATGTTTCAACAATATAGAATTATAAAGGAATTATAATTAGATTTCAGGAGGATTTTCAGATTTAAAAAAAAATTTCAATTGTTACTATAATTTCTTTGTAATAAAAATATATCCAACAATATTGGGTGTGAAATTTTTGAAGAAATTAATTGTCTGTTATACTGGCCAGCTAGTAAGTAACTTAATATTTTCTTGAATAGTTTTGGCATTCAAACCAAGACATAAGAATACAGGAGTAGAAGGTGTAAACAAAATTTTTTGGCTGGCTAAAAGTCACATGGCATTATATATATATTGAATTATCAACTGAGTAGTTTTGGACTGATATAACATTGCAGTTCTCAAGATGATTGTTCTGAATTATTATGCTTATTCTCATATAGACATTATAAGCTAAATGTCTAGCACAAGTTGGACAGTTTTTGTGATAACATGTTATCCACTCTATTAACAAGTAAAAAGAATCAAAAGAAGCTGAAGGGGGAAGCAATTGTGTGTTTACTTTTTAGCTTTAAATGATGATAAACTGCTAGTAAAACACTCAAGATGTAGTTGATTGAATGAACTGCTTGATTATTTTATTGTATAGAATGAATATAGTGAGATAGGGAATAGTTGAATAAAGTTAAAGTAATATCTCATGTGGAATATGTTGGAAAAAGTGAAATATAGTGAAAAGAAAGGAAAAATTGCACACATAATACAACTGAGAAAAGAGCAAAGCATGGTATATTAAAATCAAAACAAAAAGAAGCTCGATAAATAACAAAAAGCATGGAAACAAATTAGAGTTGTTAAAAATATTAAGTAAAAATAAGCACAATAAAGCAAAATAAAATAAAACTGGGTGAACTAAATCAACTAATAGGCAAGCAGACAGACAGACACATTACATAAACCAAATCACCTCAACCATGGAATCATAACAATATTAATTTACAATAGTAAGTAGGTGTAAGTAGCAAATAGTAGGCGTGGACCAGACTGCACTACCTGAATGATATCGGTTGTCCTCTCGGGTGAGCCTTCGATGTGCTCTTCGCTGAGCGGCAGTCGAAGGACTTGGGGCGCTGGGACCTGCTGATGATGCTGAGTGGGAAAAGAATAAAAATAAACAAAAAAGTGAGGCCTGATAACATTTGGTCGTAAATTGGTGTTAGCCATGATGGCTATAAAAATAGAGGAAGAGAGAGAACGATGAAGGTAGGGATAAGGATACTAAGGTGGAGAAGAAAATGGAAGAGAGAGGAAGAAAATGTTCCTAAGTAAAACTTACTGATGTCTTTGCACCTATCATTTTTATTTAAAGTTAGATATTCTTAACAATTCCTATAAATATATATATATTCCTGTAAAATATCAATTCTACTAAAATTCTAAATCTTCATTCTCATGACTTTTAAAAGAATTTTTGAGTTATTGAATTAATCAAAGGCTTTTAATTCTTTAATACTACTGAGCTAATTTGACCCCTCCCTCAAACAAAACAGGAAGCAGCTAAAAATGCAAGTACCCAAAAATATCCAATAAGAACAAAAATATGCCTGCATGGCAAGATTTTAATGGTAGAAAATATGGAGAAAGAAGACCCTATAAAAAGAGGGAACCGAAATGAAAAGGAAAAACTATTTGCTATGATACAGCTAAAGTAGTTTTCGAACTGAAGTAAGGAGTTCTATATTTACAGCTTAACAACAAACAGACTTTAGAAATAGAGTATATTGTTCCCTTAATAATTTTACAGGGAATCTTTGCTGACTTTGCATTTTGAAAGTAAATTCCAGCAGAATATAAGATTTTGATAATTAATGAATAATTATTTATATCAGAAGGATGTGACTAGCAATTTTAGATAATTAACAGTCACTGGAACTGCTAAATAATTGAGCAGTAATATGCAAACCAAAGTTGGTTAAGAATATAAAGATTATGAAATAGATAATAGTAAATTTTGCTGAGACTGAGTGGAAAGAAAATTTAGAAAAAGAATATAGAATAGTTGGAATAAATAATGTAAAATGTTGGAGATTTCTAAATGATATGGAAAGAAGACTTTATGTTTTAGCCAAAATGAAATTCCTCTTATTTCAGCAACTACTTATGGGAATGATTTAAAATACAAGAATGAATAATGATTTGCTATGTTGTGAGAATGTTAAGTAATCACACAAAGCACAAATATAGCATGGGTAAGTGGACTTTTAACATAGCAATTTTTGGTGGGGAGAGCAAAGTTTTGACAACCAAAAAATGCAGAAGATGATTTATCATGCATTTTGGGAATAACAGCATACAAGGATGGGGGAGCTGAGTTTAATAAATTATAAATAAAAATCTAGCAATTTTCAGTGATGCTATTAAAAAATTGGAAAGATGTCCAACATCTCTACAGAATAAATACTTAGCTTCTGCTTGTACAGATATCAATATTGAGCTGTTTGTGATTTCATAAACTACATCAAGAAGAAATCATCAGATTCCAAACCTGATGTATGTATGTGTACAATTACAAAACAAGTTATCTTTAATTGGAATACTGTGAAAGCTACAAAATTCTATTCATTCTAATTGATGGATTTTAATTAATTTATTCAAATTACTTAATTGTATGTATATCCATTTGAAATAACTTTAATGATTTTTACAGAGGTTTGTTAATTAGTTTAACTGTGGCTAAATATATTAATAGTTACATTTACATCAACTAGGATTTTACATTTACATTAACTAGTTTTCTTTAAAACTTGCTCTTATTATAGTATGCTATTGGTTTAATTCATGAAGAAAATGTTATGGGATTGCAGAAGAAATAGATTTGGTACAACATTAGTCCAACATAAAATTGTCATATTAGATTTTCATATATATATTCCATGAACATTGCAAACACTTTCAGTAAGAACAATAAACACAATTTAAAAGATTAACAGTTAATAAAATATGTAAATGTTGATTTTAAAACATAAAAACAATCTGAAGATTTGTGTGGAAACAAAAACCGTGATAAACACAAACAAGAAAAATGTGAAATATCGTGAAAAAATATCATTAGAAAGAAAACAAATTATCAATTGAAATACTGAATGGTTTTCAAATAACAATGCAAAAAAAATAAAAAAAGAAACAGGTTATGTTTGTCTTTTATTTTTTTTATTTATAAAATTAGCTGTTAGTTAAAATCCAAAAACATAATGAGAGGGAGAGGAGGGAATGCATATGTAATTCATTTGAAGTTTAAAACAATATATTCTTTTATGAAAGGAAACAACAATGAACTAATAGGATTATTCAAATAATTCGCTTCATCAATTGTTGGTGTTGTTTAGTCCCAAATTAGCTCTGTTCAAAAGCATTCCAGCCACAACCATCATCCATCTTTTATGAGTATGTAAGGCTGCATTATCCAGTGTGCCTTTTCCTTTCCCAAGCTAGAAGGTTAGTATTTGAGATAGATTTGGTTAATATTTCTTGTACATCAAGTAACTATGTAGGAAATTATTATTGTTATGAGTTTTCTTCTTCCTTCAATTTTGCCTTCATTTCACCTTCATTTCTTGTCAAGCGACTTCCCGACACCTAGGGCAAAATTCTAGATTTTTATTTATATTTGAAAATTGCTAGATTTTTGTTCATAATTTATTAAACTCAGCTCCCTCATCTTTGTATACAACTAAAATAAATACACCAGATTGTTCAAACTCTTGTCTCAAAAACCTTTGGATGACAATATTCACAGCAATATGCATAAATCTTATGACTAAATAAATAAAGATTATACTTCTTTCTTGCAAAGGATTCATATATCCTGACATTTACAAAAATTTATATTACCATTAAGTACAAGAAAAGATGGTTAAGCAAATTGCATTTTTAAGTTAGATTGTAAAAAAAAAAAAAAAAACACGAGTAAATCTAACATTGCTAGAAATAGTGAAGCATTAAGTGTAGAAATCAATTTGTCTTTAAACTAAATTGCAAATTATGGTATATCTTAAGCAAATAAATTGCATTAACTATATCAGGATAAAACTGAGTAGAACACAATTTGGCTTTAACCTTCTTGTTATATTTCAACAGAAATAGGCTGCCTTTGTTTCAATTAATTTTGAAAATAATGAAGAATTTAGCAAAATAACTTTGTCATTACACTAGCATTTCAAATATTAAATTAATATGGAACTTTAATGGAAGGTTTCAATTCATAGCACTTTAAAAGAAGAAACTTGCATCAGAGAACATGGGACAATCTCAGATAATTTGGTATCAAAAAGCAACAGTTGTTTGCATGAGCAACTGACATGAAGTTTTTTCATAAAGACTCTTAAAAATTAAATTCCAGAGTGGTTTCCAGAATGTTTGATTGAGAAAAAGAAGAAAGCAAGTTAACCACAGAAATTAATGAAACTCAGACCAACAGAATTGGTTCTTTTTAAGAAACATGCATTGCTATGATAAAATAGATCTCTGATATTTACTGACATACCAACACAGCAACTGCTATATGTCTTTGACAGCTTCTGATTGTTCAAGAATTAGAACATTGAAAGTTTGCATTAGAAATTAAGGTTTTAAATTCAAAGCATTCTAAAGATGTGCATGTGTAGACATATGGCACTTGAAAATAACAGTAAAACATACATACTAAAATTCAGAAAATGTATTTTAGCAATCAGTACTTTAACAAGAAAACATCTCTAATAGTGTGGAAAATTCTATGTAGTTTATGTTTACATTTGTTTAGAAATGATTGCAGTAGTTAATATCTGTTTTCCATTTGCACTAAAAAAAGATATGAAAAGTAGTTCTTAGAATCTAATTTTAAAAGAAATAAAATAAAATTACTATATCCAATTTACTTTTAGTAATAAATGCTGAAATTATTTTAAAGTGTGGAGTTAAAATTGAAAACAAAAAAAAAATAACATTCTAAATATAAAAATGAAAAATTATTCTCTAACCCTTGTTTCATTGTCTTAATTACAAAACAAATAATTACAGAAATCAATTGTAGAAAATTTTTTTTAAATATTATATTGTCTTGAAGATCTATATGAGGTGATGGTAACATATATACCATTTATATTGCCCTGCTAGCACTACGTTTAGAGAGAAAAAATTATTCCTTTATGAGCTGATGTATCTACTAAAGCACTGAAATCATTTAGAGGATTTGGTAATGTCTTTTTATATTCTGAGGTCAACTTTGCCTTTCAAGAGTCAATTAAATAAGTACCAGTCAAATAGCAAGAAAAAAAAAGGGCCATCCTGCAATATAACAATATCCACTTCTTCCCCATTCAAAAATGTGTGACAGTGTGTTGAAGTTAGAAATCACTCTTTTTATAAACTGGAGTTATAATGGACAAGAGAAAAAGAAGAGCAAGCATGCGCATGTACACACACACACGCACACTGTACCAATAAGGAAACTTGCATACATATAACTCATACACATATGCATAGTTTCATATACTGATTTACACACTTATTTTTATTATCAAAAGATAAATAGCCTTTACTTAAGTTCAAAAGAACGTCACAGAAAATTCATTAGCCATGTCGAGATGTTCTCTAAACTCTATGTATTTACAGCGAATTATTCTTCAATAACTATCACTGTTATATGAGCCATGTATTGCTGCTTTCACACTTACTCAACAAAACTGATATGCACAAAACTTTCTTAGATAATCCAAATAAACACATCCATTAAGCAATTCTTGACATAAAATTTGAGTCCTCAATGTGTTACAAGTGTTTCAATTCAGAACACTTGTGTTCATCTTAATTCAAATAGAACTTCAAGCAAAGCACCAAAACTTTGTAGTTACCACTGGCATAGTGCTGAGTGTGTAGATCACACTAGGTAGCCACTTTATATACATGTTTGCTGTAGATGAAGGTATGTAACATTTAATGAAGGGGCAACCAATTTAGCTACTGCACAAGACAATCCAAACACACACCACACCACTAATAGCCACATCTATCATTAAAAAAACAATTCCTTTTTATACACACTGTTACCCTGATTCCCAACCCTTCAATTATTCTTTGTAAGAGACATTTTAGACAAACTTTCATAACATATATAAAGCACTTTACTTTTACTGGGGTCAGCAATCCTGCTTTATTGGGATAGTGTGCACCTTGTGAAAACCAGCCCATCACAGAAAAACTGACTTCTAAAAGCACTACATATATATATATATATTATATGCCTAATTATGTGTGTATAAATGAGTGCATGTATGTGTATGTATATATATATTTGGCTTTGTATAAACATATCTGTTTGTGTATGTATATAAGAGCTCAATCAATCACTCCCACATCTCCCCACTGCAACTCTTTATCCTTTCCCTTTTGCCTACATACCTCCTTCTCTCCCAGTTCTGCTATCTCTTCCCCTATACACTCTTGCAAAGCCTCATCTACTATTCCTCCTACATAGTATCACCAGGACATCATTATCATTATATCTATCTCTTCAGAGATACTACCAATTCATTCCCATTCTCTCTTCTGAATGTGAGTGGCCATCTAGCTTCTTCTACAACAACCTGCTGTAACTCAACCTCTTCCCTTATACCTTAACCTCCATCTAACATAAGGATGCAGTGCTTCCTCTCCTGAGTTTTGTAGATTTGTGAGCTACATGTCCTGTACATAAACATATATATATATATATATATATATATATATATATATATATATATATATATACACACACACACACACACACACACGCATACATGGCAAATGGAAGATGGAATATACGAGAATTTATTATTAATCATGACAATTGTTTCGACACATCTAGTATTGATCCCTCGCAAATGGGACACTCAGCAACTGGTTCAGGAGTATCCAGCGGTGCAGATGTATCTCATCAGGAGAGAAACTTGTAAAAATAACAGTTCCACAATGTAAGTTCTTGTTTTGTAGAAAGAAAAACATCTAGACAGAGGAAATATCTTCATTTACATAGAAGATCAAAAATAAAATCACAGATGGAAAAAAGAGAAATGAACGTGCAATACAGTGAGAAAAGTATTAAAAAATATTGGGTGTTCATTTCTTTTTTTTCCATCTGTGATTTTATTTTTGATCAATGTAAATGAAGATATTTCTCCATCTGGTTGCTTTTAGTAAAGCGAATGTGTATTTGCAAGCTGATTTAATTTCTGCCAACACTGACTTCAAGTATGTAATTTCAGCCAATAACTCAGGCTCCTTTTATTGAGCCTTGTCGCAGTTCATTTATTTTCGTCCAACATCTGGCAGTCGATTTGGAGGTACCCTGTGTCAAAAAATATCCTTCGTAGTAGACGCTCTCTTGACATCGTTCACACAAGCCTGACCCAGGCTCAGAAGTTACAGCCTGAGTTGTTATCTATAATTGTAAAAATCTAAATTCAATGTTTTCTTGAAACAATAACTTTCTATAGAGATTAGCCTTTAAGTTCCAATCTATGAAAAGTTTCCGTGAGCCATGAGTTAAGACTGAGTCTCAAAGTCATGGTCGTCACTGCAGAGCTTGTGTAGACAAAGGAATTGGGAATAGGGGAAGGAGAGCTTAGTGTGTTTAGGGTGGGAGGAGGAGAAGTTGAGGTATGAGTGTAAGTCAGTGTGTTCGTAGTGGATGGAGGTGGTGAGAGTGGAGTGATGAATGCTGACTGAAATATCAAGAAAGGAGACAGAAGTGTCAGAGATAGTGCAGGTGAAGTGGAGGGCAGGATGGAAAGATTTGACAAAAGCGAGGAAGGATACTAGATGTTTGTGGGAGAGTGAGGTTACACCGATACAGTCGTCAATATAATGGCTGTATAGTTCTGGAGTGGGACCAGCGAAACTTGAGAATATTTGGGCCTCAACATTGCCAACAAACAGATTTGTATAGTTGGGGCCCATTCTCGTTTCCATGGCCACTCCAGAGACCTGCTGGTAAAAATCACCAGCGAACGAGAAGCAGTTGAGTGAGAGGACAAGTTTGGCCAGACGAATGAGCATGGATGTGTCAGGTTGGGAGTTGGGTTGAAGGTCAAGGAAATGTTGGAGTGCACGCAGCATAAAGGCTCTGAATGTCCAGAGTGAAGCGAAGTTTAGAGAGGCCAGGAGGGAAGGAGAAAGAGTTGAACAAACGAAGCACATGATTAGTGTCATGGATGTGAGGGGAGGGAAGCCACTAGGGAGGCAAGGACATGGTCAAGATATCTGGAGAGAAGTTAGGTGGGGCAGTTGCAGGCAGAGACAAGGGGTGGCCAGGGTTGTTAGGTTTGTGGATTTTGGAGAGGAAGTAAATTGTGGGGATGCAGACAATGAGGTTGGAGGCCGTGGGGAGATACAGGAGGAGGAGATGAGGTCATGGATAGTGGAGGACACAGTCTGTTGCTAGCTGGGCATGGGGTCGGAGGGCAGAGGGCAGTAGAAGGAGGTGTCTTGAAGTTGGTTGAGAGCTTCTGCCTTGTAGAGGTCCATGCACCACACAACCACGGCTCCACCCTTGTCGGCCGGTTTTATGATAATGTCAGTGTGGTGTCAGAGACATCGAAGATGCAAGTGGAGTGTCACAGAAAAGTGCACACAACCTAACACAGCGCACAAAGCTGTGGATATTGGCACGTGTCTGGAATTTCCTTGCTGGAAAATCAGTGTGTTTGTTTGTGGCGTTGTTAGCTAACTCCTACATTGCTTTAATGATTTCACATGGGTAGAGTTCACATCTGGAAACCTTGTGACATACTTTGATTGTTTAAAAAAAATCGATAATACGGTCCCTGGAAGGATTTTTATATCTACCTCATGTAATTAAGTTTTTTTTTTAAACATCCAAGGGAAATAATCCATAGCACTTGCACAATATTTGTTAAACACTCAAGGGAAATAACCCATAGCAGCTGCACTTACAGTTGTTAGTTTTTAGTGAAGCGATCAATATTTGATTCTCAAGATCAGCAGACCTAATTCTGCATTTCACTACTCAGTTTTCAACTGCTAAACCTTATTATTGCACTTTCTTGATGCCTGTACACTTTCAATGCTCATAACTCCAATAATTCTGCATTTTTGCAGTTAAAATTTTTCGATGACAGTACATAGATTTTTTTTATTCCGGATTCAGTGGACCTAATTCTGCATTTCACTACTCACAGTTTCGATGACAGTACATAAATTTTTGATTCCAGTATGTATTTTATAAGTGTGTCCCGATACAATGAACTCCTACTTTGAATGCTTAAAAAATGAAATGGATTGTCTTTGCACAGGCGCCATCTGGACTCCTGTCTTCGCTGTGAGCAGGGATTAATCTTCGCTCTTTGCTCCTTTGCGCCACATGGGCTCAACTCCCCTCCCCTCTTCATCTAACCCTCCTCCTCTCACACCTACTTCCTCCCACCAACCTCTCTTGCTCTGACACTTACTTCCTCTCTTCACTCCTACCCACCTTCTCCCTTCCTCATTACCCCACCCCTACACATTCCAACCCCACCATCCCTATACATCCCATCCCCACCCCATTCCTTAAATCCCACCCTTGCTTCCCCACACACCACCATACCGCATGACCCCACACACACTAGCACTGACCACTTCCCAGCACCCACACAGCTACACATGCACACACCAAGGTCACCAGCCCTCTTCCTCATGCACATACACAGGCACCTTCGTTTTGGGATCACCACTACTTTATTATTTCCCCTTCTTCCTAGCTCTCCTGTGTGACCC
>NC_068982.1:99099249-99117231 GCF_001194135.2 Octopus bimaculoides
AGGCACCTTCGTTTTGGGATCACCACTACTTTATTATTTCCCCTTCTTCCTAGCTCTCCTGTGTGACCCCTCTGTCCGGCATTCACCATGATAGATCGCTAGCCACTAAAACTTTTTTTGATTTTCTCTCCCTGTTTATTTCTGTGTTCCTTTCTTTCAAAAAGCATAGTCTCGAAAAATAAAAGACTTTCTCAATTCTTGAGCATTAAACTAATACATCTGTTTGTTGTTTACACACCCGTCTTCGTCTTTTGTTTTTTTGTAAATTTGTGTGTGTGTGTGTGTGTGTGTGTGTGTGTGTGTGTGTGTGTGTGTGTGTGTGTATACAAACACACACACACACACAGTATACACACTAACAATAGAAGAATGCAGCATTCACTAAATGCTTATATATTATTTCCTTTTCACACCCACTCCTAAAATGGCTTACCTAGCCAGAACTGACACCTTAATGGCAAAACAGAAATTTTCTATATGTACAACATCTGTACTTTGAGTTTGCTACTATTGATAAGTGGAAAATATTAACATATTATGTATTCTCTATATTACTATAAAGTAAAAAACTTCTTTATTACTCCAGTAAATGGGTAATATTTTATATCACAACTTATTTTGTATCAGCAAAGCATACCTAATCACCTATATCCCTTTTAGCTGATTACTTAACATTTGAAAAATTTTACAAATTCAGCATTATGAATTTGTATGTATTATCTGTTGTTGTAATGACTCTCACAACAGTGAACTCTCAAACAAAACAAACCATTACTCCAAAGAAAATAATGTATTGTCTCCAAAGGAATTCTATAAAATCTGTGTCGGGGGAAAAAGATATATTAATGATTACAATAATGATAATATTATTACTGAGTTAACTAATTAACAAATTTTAATAATTGCTAGATATAATACATCACCTATTTTGACTAACAATTCATTACAGAGATTCACAACAATAAGAAAGAATATTTAAATTAGATGAAATAATACATCCATTATCATAAATTCATATAATCTATTTCCTGATAATCGAATGAACAGAACTTCATAATAATATCCTTCATTTGCAATTATATAATATAATAGCTCACAATAGCTATAAAGTATGCTATTAAGGCACTATATCCAAGTGAAGAAGGCAATTTCTCTAGTCACCATACTAGCAGAAGGTAGTTCCATAATGTAATAAGACTCTCTGTAAGCATCCCACTGCAGAAGAGTGGGAGTTGGAGAGTAATAAGAATCAATTCAATCAGGAAATAACTGAAATAGTGAGGTAGATGTAAATTCAGTTAAGAGGAATGTGGCAAAGAATGCAAGTAATTTCATACTAATTTAATTCCTAATATGTTTGGGTGTATACAGGAATTAAATGAAAATGACATTTCAAAATCTCACAAAAATATTAAATCTGAATATGATATACATATGTAACAAACATGGAGACGTAAAATAAAATTCCTGAGCAAAAACGGTACAAATTGGTGGTAGGAAAATTGCTTTTTGAGCAAAACTATTTTGAATATTCAAATTTTTACAGAATGTTACAAAGAAACTCACACACACACACACATAGAGCTTAATAGAGATACGGAAAGTGAAAGAATGAATGGGTTTTAAGAAAAAGGATCTATACTAATTCTAAATGGAATTATAATTCTACAGAGAATTAAAAAAATATACAAGAGAAAGATGTGGATACTTCTCACTTAAAAAATAACTTTTCAAGGTAATATTGATTTTTGTTTGTTTTTTATTGATTTTGTTTTTTTATTATTTCTAAATATATACCTGATTTGTAACTTGGCAAAATTTAGGCAACTTAGCTAAAAATCAATATATAAATATGAATAATGATAAACAGCAAAGGATTAATAAATGGCATTTTTTTTTTAAAGCCTGTGATATCTATAAAATGCTTTGGTAATTTTTTGTTTTCACAATAAAACAACTGGTTTCAATTTTGGCACACGGCCAGTAATTTCAAGAGAGGAGGTGAACTTATTTTATCAACCCCAATTGGTACCCTCAATTAGTACTTATTTTATTGACCTTAAAATGATGAAAGCCAAAGCTGGCCTCAACAGAATTTGAACTCAGAACATAAAGACGGACAAAATGCCGCTGAGCATTTTTCCCACTATGCAAACAATTCTACCAGCTCGTAGCCATATAGCAACTGTAGTATTGATAAGATAAATGTCAATGGGGATTTATGAATTAATTATAGTTATAGCTCACAAGTGACAATTATAATGTATACAGAATATATTCAACTGATGTATCACTCACTATGACACAATACACTGCTATTAATACCACCAGATGTAGGACATTATCTAAAGGATAAATTCGATATATTAAAGATCAGTACTAACAATAAGAGATGTTCTAAAAAGACTTTTTTACAATCAATCTGGATTGTACACAAGGCCAGCTGGTGACAATACAGAAAACTGAGATAGTAAAGATTTTGATTTAAAATGGTCAAGTATTTGTAATTCACTAAATGTTTTTCTAGGTTTCACAAACTAAGATGTGTCTTCACTTAGCTTTAACATTAAAACTTAGTACTCATTCAAACCTGCTGGTTGTCTCCAGAGTTAGAGGTATGAATGATAGAAGAATGAAAGACAGAGGCATGAATGATAATGACTAATAAAAGAGAATCATGATAGGTGGATGAGGGGTGTACAAGATTCTAACGTATGTTTATATATTTTACAGTAATGTAGTCTAGAGGATAGAACAGTGCCAGAAAGCAATGTGACTCAGGAGATTACATGATGACAAAGGACCACAATGCATGAGAGAAAAAGTACATTTTCATCAAACACAAGCCTTCAATACTCTAATGTTTATTTCATCTAAGAGTGTTTCAGCAAGCTTTTCAGAGATACAACAAAACAAAACAAAATAAGAAATCATCATCATCATCATTTAACATCCAGCTTCCATGCTGATATGGGTTGGATGGGTTGGCAAGCTTGAATGAGTTGGAAGACTGTGTCATGCATCAATATCTACTTTGGCTTGATTTCTATGGCTGGATGCCCTTCCTAACACCAACTGCTTCATACAGTGTATGAGTGCCTTTTTTGTTGTCTCAACTTAGCAATGATCACCTCATAACTAGTAATACGAAGGCCCTAAAGAGGATCCAATAAGTTGGGGAGAACAGAAGAGAGAGTGGGCTAAAATGACTAAGTTAATTCTAAAACGTGTCCCAACAGATATAACATTTATAGAATTTCTGCTGGACTGTTTCTATGTATCACTGTTTCAATTTTGAATGCCTTCGTATATGAATTTTCCTTTTGAATACCAACAACAGGATCAATAAAATAAACGTCAGTGATATAGTACATTCCATTGAGTATATCTCTCCTGCCAAGCAAAAAATATATTTAGTTTAGTCAAGTGAATTATTTTTCTAGTTTTATACATAAAATACCTCGGTTGTTGAACATTTGCATATTGTTTTACAGTTGCAACATATATACTGAAATAAAAATGAAAGCTGCTGCTATGAGATATATACAGAGAATGAACTACAAAGGTTTGAACTTAGAACAACATAGCCAACCTTCCTACTACCATACTGCTGAAAATGGCATGAAATTTCTATTGTTGAACAAAAAAATAAACCAGCTCTTCGGCTTTTACTGTGATGGAGCCAAATGTAGTAAATTTATCTATCTGGCATTGCTGTTCACTAATGATCATTGTAATTGGCCAATATAATGAGACAGATATAGATTTCCTGCCAATCAACATAAATTTCCGTATTTTCCCTTTCTTTCTTTTCCAGTATTTTCCCATGCTTCATGTAAATCAGTTCAACAACTGAATAAAAAGTAATTCTCTCATGAAATGGTGTATATTTTCTTGTGTGTCCATGTGTGTATATGTAAATAAGACACTATTTATAGGACTGATTAGTGTTATTTTTCTTTAGAGGTATTAATAAAATGCGTTAAATACTCTCAAAATAATAACCTTGTTTAAAACATTGAATTATGTGTCAGATTTTCATAACATTAGTAAATCATTGGGTTGGAACCAGTTTCTTTACTCAATACTAAAGGAACAGGAGGAGGGGGGATTTAACTGACAAAAATAAATGCCAGTTGTTTTACAATGAATACATATATTTAAGAGAAATGTATTTATCTCAGTTATTAAAGATCAATATAAAAGTGAATTACATATAATAAACTTTTGCTAAATTTACATCAATAATTTGGTAAATGTGCAATCTAAGCACAGAATTTCTCCCATCTTTACTATTTTACTACTTGAGATAAGAATATAATACTGGTCTAATAAAGAAAATAATTACTTTTTGCCTTGGCACAATGCCTTTTTGAAACAAATTTTATTTCCATTCATGCTGGAGGGATGCAAAACAAAAACAACACCAGCAGGATTTTGAAGAGTGAAATAGAAACAGGAGGTGTTGAATAAAATAACATAAAGCATCTTACCAAGTTTAATGGAGAATTGCGCTACTTTGTTTTATTTGTATTTATGTTAATTTTTTCATTGTAGCATCAGTTTAATGAGTACATTACTATGGCATTGTTGTTTTACAGCTGGATGCCCTTCCTGTCACTAAACCTTTCCACTTTTAAGTAAGGGATCTCTTATCTTCAAAGGCACAAAACCAGCAGATGATTTGTTGACAAAGAAAATGACAACAACAACAACATTGCTTCAAGTTCACCAATTTTCAGAGAAGTGTGAATGCAGATAAACACAAAGATAGCCATGCATGCACACACACATATACACAATGGGCTTCTTTCAGTTACTGCTAATCAAATCCACTCTCAATACTTTGATTGGCTGAGAGCTATAGTAGGAGACATTTGCTTAAGACATCAGAGTAAGATTGAACCTAAAACCACATAGTTGGGAAGTGAACTTTTTAGCCACTCAGTCATGCCCATGTCTTTTAGCCTATCAGTCATGAGCTACAACTTTAAATATTTGCATGTAAAGTTAAGTGACAGTTCAAATATTTGGCCACTGAAAACATGATTTAGTATAAAAATGAGATCCTAAACAAATAATGCAAGTATGTCATTAAATGTGGATCCATGATACCCATTAGGTCAAAATATGGCATAAATTTGTGATGGAATTTACTGAACGTAAATAGAGATTTCAAAATGAAGGAAGATCAGTTTTTGACAAGCTTGAGCCTGACAACACAAAACTAAAAAGCACAGAAAGATATTATACGGCAAATCCACCTCATCTTAAAAGCATGAGAATTTGTACACAAGTCATCCCATATCTGATAACTGGATGCTCTTCCTGTGACCAACCTTAACTGTTTTTTAAGTTAGGGAATTTTATTCCATTTACCTTCAAAAGTATGGAGCTACAGTTATTTGTTGACATGGAATGTCAGCATAACAACATTGCTTTGCTCAAGCAGTTTCATGCTAAAACCTTACTGAATGTTAACATTCTCAAAGACACAGATTCACGTGCACGCGTGCGCACACACACTCGCACACACTTTACTTCTGGGTTAACACAGCTACAACAAATAAAAAATATTTATCCACCAATGCAGTGTTGAGCACTCATTCTCACTGCTGTGAGTGTGTGTGTGTGTGTGTGTGTGATGAGCTTCCATACAATTCCCATGTACTAATTCTACTGATGGGGCACTGAACCTGTAATCATGTGGCTGTGAATCAAACTTCTTAACCACACACCTGTGTGTGTGTAAAAATTAGTGAGAAAATTATCTTATCCATTGTTAACAAGACAAATCCCCTCAGGATAAAATGCTGATCTAATAACAATTAATCCTCCAAATGGTATTTATTCTCAGGCATGGCAATGGTGGTGGCAGTGATTAGTTATGTAACCGTCTCATAAAGAGAGAATCACTAAAGAGTGAATTTTTCTATAGGGATTCAATGCGGAGGTATTCCAGAGAGATTTCTCCTGCCTTCCCTTGACCTACAGCAGGATGATTTAACCCAGTGTTACAAGTTCATTGAACCAACAATTATAAAATGATAGAGTGACAAATGACAACTTTTCATAGTACCTATTCCATGAGTGGGAAACTTGAATGTTAAGAGACTGGTGATATTTATCCCAATGCAGTTGCAGTAAAATAGTAATAATATATATATATATATATATATATATATATATATATATATATATCAAACAATTTACTTGGTTATGACTATATGCATGTAAAGCTGTTGAATCTAGCGAGAAACAATAAACGCAGACACTAATAGTACATAAAGACTTCCTATCAGCATATGACAAAACACTGGTATGGTTCCTAATCACTGCTGATTACCTAATGCTAAGCAATTGGAAGAATACTGTAATAAGTTGCAAAACTTGAGAGCTAATCAATGCCTGAAGGTGAATGCCTGAAGGGTCTGTGCATGTATAAAATATAGTTTAAAACATTATATATGTACTGAATAAGAAACAAATTTGGTCAAGTTCAACTCTGAGCAACATTTGCCCTTATATATATACGGAGTGTAGAGAGGAAGATTTTCTACAGTCACATGCTTTTCCTTTTACCAACCCTCTCACCTGTTTCCATGTAAGTTAATATTTCCCCCATGGTAAGATATATTCTAGCAGAATATTGGAAATGGGTGACACTACTTGTATGACAGTGACACTCATTTTCAACTATCCCATGATGTCAAGATAAGGAGACACAAACAGACATATACATAAATTCACACACACAACAAGCTTCTTTCAGTTTCTATCTACCAAATCCACCCACAAGGCTTTGATTAGCCCAGGGTTATAACAGAAGATACTTGCCCAAGGTGCCATACAGTGGGACTGAGCCCAAAACCATGTGATCGGGAAGCAAACTTACTACCATGCAAGCAATAATAAACTAAAAACAGAACGAGTGATCAGGTGAATTCTAATGATGTTCAGTTTCACAGACATAATGAAACAGAATTCAGATGGTATATGTTGACCAGTTCAAATGTATGCCAGCATTGCAAAGTAGAAAAAATGATAAAATGATGATTATTTTACATTTTCCAATGTTGGCATTAATAGCAAGCATTTTTAAAACTGAATACTTTCACATTGATAGAGTAATATTTTATAATAGCTAAATGCCCTTTCAGTAGCCTACCACTTATCTTTGAAAGTAGTAGATCCTGCTGGCAGTTGGGAATGTTGAAGCAAATATAGTAAAGCATCTTATCCAGGAGTACAAACACCACAATGACTATGATACAATTTGCTCAAAAGCTTTTCATTTATTTATTAAAAAAAAATAGGAAGATTTTCTTCTGTTACCATCTTGTAAATACAAACCTATCAAGTATAACAGAGCAAAGACTTCTGGTTCAATTTCCTTGCCTCGGTTTTAGCTTTTACACACGTGCGCATGCACACACACACCATTTGTTGCAAGATTGGAAATGTATACAAAAGTGATGATGATGTTTATTCTCTATTTTACATCAAACTAAAAAATGATTATTGATTATAGTAACATTTCCAATGATCTTGAAGAAATTGATCTGCATAATATATCATCTAAATTCAATAAACAGCATGTGTCTAAATTTGACTGTATTCTAAACAAATGACAAGTTTAAAACAAATCCTGTATAGCTAGCCCTATTGTAAGCGACTTCTTTAAGAATAACTTATCCAAAAATAGATATTTCCTAGGCTGTGTGAAATTCATGATACGAACAAAGAGGTTGTGGTATTGTTCATGTCAACTATAAAGACTAATTACACAATTTAAACAAAAAATTAATAATACTGAATATTAAATGCAGTCAAATATTTAAAAATTAATTCACTAAAGGGATTATTTTTTTTATACACAGAAATTTTAATTCCCAGTCTAAAACAAGCTCTTTCAAATTCTTTTTAACATACTCAAGGCTTATTTCTATATAGAGATATAGTCTTCTGAAGGAAACCCAATGTATCTATAGGAAATAAATTTAATTTATGAAACCAGAGAGATGGAGGGTAAAGCAAACCTCTATTACATTTGACCTTGAAAATCAAAAAGAAAATAAACGCGGTGAAGCATACCATTTCCTTTTCTATTATTTTGGCTGCTTTCCATTTAAAGTTCTCTATAAAATGCAAGAAGCAGCCAATTAACATAATCTAATTATATAACTGTTATCTATTAAACTTGGATGGATGAAAGACAAAGTTGAGTCTGTTCTTTGAACTATGAGTCAGTACAGATAAACATAAAACTATGCCTTCAGTTACATCATTTCATCTCAAACATTAATTTCTAAAGTGATTTGATCACTGTGGAGAAATCTAAACATTTTTGAAACTTGCAATATGCTTCACAAAGCTGTAATTTGAACAGAGAAGTTTAGATTCCATGTTATCCATATCTATAGTTTAAGTAAATAAAAATCAGACGCATAGAAATGTTGTAAAACAGCATAACTCTAAGATGATATCTTAAATTAACGCAATTCCTAGAACAATGTTGAAACAGCTAGATGCATGCATCATGCTATCATTAATGGAAAGTATATTTAACTGAATGAATGTAGCAATCTACCTGAATTTTTTAATATCATTCAGGAATATATATACTCACTAAACATAAAATTCACTGAAAATTACTGTTAATGCTCTAAGCTTATTTAAATGGAAAACAGGAGTGTGAAAAAAAGAAAGAAAGAAAAGCTTAATGTGATACAGTGTTTTTACATTCACACATGCACATAAGTATACACTTTCACACATATTTCAAAATGAAAAACAAAACACACTTGAAAAACCTTGTAAAACCAGCTAGCAAGTCACATAACATCAAAGTTTGGGGACAGTGGGGAATAGTTACACTGAGAAATAGGGAAATCCCTAGAGTTGATTGTTGAGGTTAAGCTTGTAAATGTTGAAAAACACCAAGTAGTATGAAGTGACATTTAAGTAACTGACAGCTTAACTAGTCTGTTCATTTGTTGCTCTGTACTTCTGCAGGGCATGTTATGAATGACTCAGCTCCGTGCCAAAAACAAGCTTAACTGAGAAAAAAAAAAATAAAACAAAAAATTTGATGATAGGTCACCTTATTCTCTCAGCTTAACAATCAGTTAGGAGCAACCAACAATTGAAGCCTTAAAAAGAGAGATCGACATCATATGATGTACAAATACTACTACTACTACTACTACTACTACTACTACTACTACTACTACTACTACTACTACTAGATTTGATATGCTTATATACTTTGGACTCGTGTCAAATGAAAATAAAAATAAAATGGATAAGTAGTTAATCTTTTAAAGCAATACTAACAATAATAATTTAGTAAACTTACAAATGCAATTAAGACTTGAAAGAGCCTTGGACTTGTAGATTGTACTGTTAGCTTACATTGCTGAGAAGCTGAAAAACAAAACTTTTCTTCGAATGCTATTTTGCATTAGCTGACAAACTAATCAAGTAACTGATCAGCAGCAAGTAGTAAAACAGGAAGTATGACTATGTTAAAGGATTGGTATAAAGAATTTACACAATCCAAGATAAAAATTTATGACAAATATACATCTTGAGTTGGTGCCTCTCTACTACTGCATAGTTTTATAACCCAAGTTTCTTTAATCTTGAAAGAGAATTATATTATTTATTTTATTTGCTTAATAATGTTTTTATTCATTTTTCTCAATTTCTTCAACAAATTTTAACGAAAACTTTTGCCTATAGCTATAATTTTTAATTGCACAAGAAATGTTGGGTGCAATTCATCAGAATACAAGAAAATATTAAAATCAAGTGTGTGCGGGGAAGGCAGTTGTGAATCCTTTATTCCAGTTTTCTCCTTAATGAATCTTTATCAAGTCTCTCCCAGCCTCATTTTACCTAAATGAAATTTATTTAAAATTTTTACTTTACAAATATACCGTCCCACTCTCAAAAGATCTTTGTCTTGCAGGTTACTTGGCAACCTTCCCACTGCTAATACCACATAAAAAGCACCCGATCTACTCTGTAAAGTGGTTGGCATTTAGAAGGGCATCCATGCCACAGATTTTGGTGGTGTTGGTGCCACATAAAAAGGAACCAGTTCACTCTGTAAAATGGTTGGTGTTAGGAAGAACATCCAGCCATGAAAACCATGCCAAAGCAGAGAGTGGAAATTGGCACAGTCCTCTGGCTTACCAGTTCCTGTCAAAGTCTAACCCATACCAGCATGAAAGATGGATGTTAAATGATAGCGATGATGATGATATTTGTTCAATAGTTTCTGACATTATCATAGACGATAAAACAACTTCTCATTATTAACTACCAGGACTCATAAAGACAATAAATATATATATAATAAGAAAAAAATATTAAGAAAAAACAAAAAACAGATAATTTAAAAATTTTCGTTGCATATTGCAACCTTTTCAATAGTCTTGATAATTTTAATTTATATTTTACTGTTATTATCATTTAATAATGATTTCATATTACAGAAGTCCACACATTTTGGAGAAAGGGATATGAATAGTTATTAATGACCCCTGCACTTAGCTACACTTACTGACCATGGGAAGATGAATGGCAAAGCTGGCCCTCAAAGGATTTGGATTTGAACTTAGAGCATAAGGGAACACATCTAAATACTGTAATATATTTTATCCATTGTTCAACTGATTGTGGTACAAGACCACACATTCATTAGACAGCTTTAGTACACATCAGACGGTTATTTTATTGTTCTTTGAAGGATGAAAAGTGATGTCAAACTCAAATCTAGACTAACGATATAGAAAGATGGAACTAAATGCAGTAACATATGTTATAGGGCATGTTGGGGAACCTGTGAAATAACTGACACTAGGAAAGAGAAAGAAAAAAAAAGGCAAATTTAAACCTTCCAAATATTTTTACTGGTCAGTTAGATCTTCAGGATAGAGTTAATCTAACTTGCATGTCATCAATATCTTGTAAAATGCAGGCTCCTGTATAAAGACAGTCAAGCAGCCTCCTCCTACAAATAAAGTATCAGATAAGACCACTTTCTTCCTTCACAGCTTTGCCAAATACATTCAGGCCAAAAAACAAATTAAACAAACCTGATTATAGGAAAGTAAGAAACCCAACAAACAATATCATTGTTTCATTTTAATAAGTAAACTACCAGACAGAAGTTTGTCAAAATATATTCAGCCGATGCAGTCACCACCTTTTTAATTACAGATTTTCAGAAGATATTACAGGCATAATTAATAAGATCAAGATTGATAAGCAGTTAGAAAGCTTTCAAAGTTAAGCTTAAAAAGAAAAAGAAGCAACTTGGGCCCATATTTACATATTTTCTGCTAAAAGTTTCAAGAATAAATTAAAAGAAAAAGAAAAAAAAAATTAAAATTAAAACAAATCTATTCAAAGTTAAAATTTTGAAAATGAAAATTAATTAAATGAATAAGATTAATAAATCAAATTTAAAAAAAAAAGAAAAAAAGAATTAAGAAAATTTATCTAATCATGAAATAAATAGTAACAGATTTTCATATGATTCTGTATAGCTGTAAGATTTAAGACAAAACAGTAAAAGAGAAATGAAAAAAGTTTGTTTAAATAATTTGTTTTAATTCTGGGAAGATAAAAAGGTCATTGCAGGAGGAAACCATGAAAAACTTCATGAAAATTAAATGTTATTCCAAAAGTGAACGTACAGTCGCAACAGGATTGTATGAAAAATTTGAATTGTTAGTTTATAAGAGGGAAAACAACATTGTACTGTAAGGATTAGTGAACCACCTGTAGGAAGTATAAAATAATTCGAAACAATCCATATAAGCAGTGTTTGTAGCATAGCAAACATAAAAACTTTTCAGCATGTTAGTAGTATTAGTAATGTCGCTTATAAAGGGAAATATGTAGGGAATTAAAATAAGTAATTATAAGGTAATTTTAATGGTAACTTAATTTTCTGGTTAATAACATAACTTCAGTGAAAGGAACATTAGATTAAAAAAGATTGAGCTTAAATTATAAGAAAAGATGAGAAACTTTCCTAAGAGATTGGTTACAAACAGTTGCCTGATAATTATTGACTGAGATGTTAGAAATATGACAAATCTGAAAATAAATCCACATTAAGAATATAAACAAATGATTAACGCTTTAGAAGTACAACTGAAATAGTTCTACTCCCTATGTTTCCCACATAATGGCATAAAGATAGGTTATCAATTACCATGAGTTCTCTTCTTACTATGGCCATAAATGCGTCCCTCAATCTTGCCTATTTCATTTACTACACTGCAAAGCATAAGAGAGAGAGAGAGAGAGTGGGGGGGGGGAGAAAGAGAGAGAGTAGAGTGCTGATTTAACTGGAAATTAAGTAGTAGTTTTATGGGCAGTGATCTTTTCTAATAGGCTACAAATTTTGGGAGATGGATTTTTGATCTGATATATTGGACTAGTGCTTGAATGGTAGATATTTTGATTCCCCCAGATTTCTGTTGGATTTCAACTCAAAATATAAAGAGATGTAATTAAATAGGTTCAATGTTATGAGCTCCTTTCATATCATAACAACCAAAATAAGTCAGAGTGTAATTTCAACTCAATAATTTAGTTTGATATAATTATGAAATATTCAAAAGAATTTAAAATAGTCACACTCTTTGTTCTTGCACCATATAAAAAGGAACACTGCAATTGAAAAGTTGTAGTGAGCTAAAGTAGATGCTTTACATTTTTTTTTTTTAATTATTCATAAAGAGTTGACATCTTTTTCTACAATCAAAATTTGATCATATAAATAACCTACATTTTAACATCAAGTAGGTATGGGTGGGATTGAAATGCCTTTTATTTATTACTTCCTATTAGATAAAACAATTATCAGTAAAAAGTATACAAAATTGTAAGATGTCAAGTCAAAAGACATCATTATTTCCTGTACAAAGACAACAAACTGATAGCACTGTTACCACATTGAACAAAATCCTTAATTATTCTTTCTGGCTCTTTATGCTGAGTTCAAATACTGATAAAATAAAATACCAATCAAATACTGGAGTCAATGTAATCAACTATATCCTCTCCCTAAAATTGCTGGCCTTGTGCCAAAGTTTGAAACAATAATTTCAAGTACAGAAGAACCCATGATTAAGTAAAGTGTATTTCATTAACAGGAAACCTAACTCATCTTGGATATGCTTTACTCAGATTATTATTAAGCCTTATTTAGGAAAGAAATCCATTCCACCACTAACAGCATGTATGTGAAATATAACAAAAACTTTAACTGGTTTTATTTCTTTTGATGAAGAGTTTCAAGAGTAATTCCAAATTATTTTTACTTCTTTTTCCTGAGGTTATTCTATGAATTTTTAAAAAAATAAACTTAGCTCAGTCAAGATAAAATGCCTTACAGATGGATACAGATCAGTGCAAGTAACTGAATAAAAACTTATTGAGCTATAAACCAAGCTTCAGTACTTTTCTTGAATTAAACAAACTCTAAAAGACACCATTAAAAGATTTAAGTGGGTAAGAAAAGATGGATTAATAAATAAGACACACAAAATTAAGGTGGAGGGAGAAACTGGCAAGATTTCACTCATGCTGTAACTTAATAGGATTACCTGCAGATAAGAATCTCATGTTTCTTTCATTAACTTCTCCAGAAAATTTGGCTGAAGTTAACACTTGGATTCTATTATAACTCGTCTTGCCTACAAGAAGATGAGTAAATTTGTCATTGTCACACCCAGCAATCTTTCTCTTAATTTCAAACAAATTTTCCTTGTAACTTTTATTACCTTATAAACTGAAATTGAGTCAACATACACTAGACAGAGTTAGTTTAACGTTTTAGCATTCAGATTTACTCTGTCAAATGTAATGCTTTATTTATTCACATTGTTTTGAATTAATCATGCATTATTATCTCATAGCTTTGAGATTTTGATAATGTGATTACTTAATTTTAGAATAACATTGTAGATAGGTATGAGAGATCAGATCTGTCTGGTTTGAACATAAAACAAGTGGAATATTTTGGCTGGACACAGTTTAAATACTAAAGGATTAATGTCTTCAATATTAAGAAATATTCAAAATATAATAGTTTCCAACAAATCAAAGGCTTTATAAAACTATGCTGCACTAAATATTATTTCTGTGTGCATATTTAAATATATATGTGTAAGAATATACAAAGTGTGTGTGTGTGTGTGTGTGTGTGTGTGTGTGTGTGTGTGTGTACACATACATCCATATATATATATGCAAAAATCAGTAAATATAAACACAGCTTATGTAGAATATATCACACATTGAAGGCTTGAATATATTGAATGCTTAACTTTTTTTTAATTAAGATTAATGTCATTCTTTCATTTACTGTTCGATTGTATAAATTATCTAACCAGACCCAGTTTAGCTGACCTTTCCAAATGGTACCAAATACTGTCACCTGACTATTGTATTTGGAAATGCATGCAGATTAATCTAACTACAATTTGGATCAGGGTCATGGTCTTGGTTTTGAACAATTAAGGAAGAACTGTCTTTCAGTCATTGAATTCAATAGGTACAACAAAACTTTATGTGGAGTTAAACTCTTCTCTAAAAGCACATAGTACTTCCACATTATAATAAAGAACAAGACTGGAACCGGCTTTTTACATACATTCCTCTCTCTCTCTCTCTCTCTCTCTCTCTCTCTCTCTCTCTCACACACACACACACACACACAAACATACACTATTTGTGTCAACTGATAATCTTTGATATGCAACAAATACTTGTGCACACATGTAGATAATACTTTATTTTAAGTTTAATTTACAAATAACCATGCTATTCATATCATAGGTTTGAAATAATCATTCAAAATAACTAGAGAATAAATAAATGACAGGGACAATATCAATGTATATGTATTACCTACATCTTCACTCTCTTTTACTTACTTTATGTCTCTTTGGATATTAATCCTATGTAAATTTTCCCAAGATATTTCTATATTGAGACAAAGTAGAAAGGAATTCTGTGAACATTCCTTAAATAATAGTAAATATTCAGGATACAACAGACAAATGCACCAAGCACAGCTATATTTAATTCAATACATGCACCATCATATCTTGGAATTAAGTGTTTCAATCAGCAGGGAGTTACAAACACAGCATTAAAACCCTTCAACATGTGTTTGTACATAATGAATTTAAAAATTAACAGTAAAAAAAATAAATAGTAAAGAAATGTCAAATCAATATAAATAACCAATATTTTTCTATGAAATAAAGGAAGGAAAATCATCTAATTCTATTCTCTAAAATGGAAAAGCAGTAAATCCTTTTTAAAAATATATAAAAGCAAAAAATGTTTGGCAGCCACATGAACAGTTTTTAATTTGTAACACCATATTTTGTTGAATCTCAGATATTTTTGTGCATATATTAGATGCCAATTTATATTGCATTTTAATACTGGTAGTTTTGGTTAGGTTGGAGTTGAACACATTAGCAAAACTGCAGACAATATTTAAACCCCATGAGAAATATTTGGTACAATACTCTTCAATTTTATATATTCTCGTTAGAATTTATGTTTTAAAGAAAATCCCCTCATATATTTTATAATTACTAAATCTTACTCCTTGTCAAAACTAGCTTACATTTCCTTACATTCCCATACCACCCACAACATACCTCATACTTCCTTGACTGAATCCCTTCTTAAGCATCCTTTTGAAACACTATATTTGCCTCAACTATTCCTACAAATTACAAACCCATAAAAATTCAAACTGAATTTTAGCTTCAGTTAACCATCTATCTCAGCCCCAAAGTCTTAGATCGGCCTACCATCTGCAAGCTCATAAATGAAACAAAATATAAACTCCAAGGAAACTAGTGGTGGTCTGATTTGAAAACAAATGACCCAGAGAAGTGTACACAGAAGAGTACGAATGAAGAATTTACCATTTCCTCCAACAGTTAAAAAAGTAAAGAGTGTTGCTAGTATGGTCATAGACTAGTTAGCTTAGCTAGCAACCAATGAGACAACACTTTCGCTATTTTCATGACTCTCAGAGGAAGGACTAAACTTTAGAGATAAACAGATCTAATCTTTTCTATCTTAATTTCTTCAGAAATAAAGATAGATAAGACTAAATCTGTTTATCATTTATTAAATCATCAATGTATTTTTCTATCTCCTACAATTTAACAACTGACTCTAGAATTTTGACCACTAGCCTACAAGATAACGTCAATAACTAGCTTTCAATACTATTCAACCAATTTCCAACATCAACTTTTCATTTGTGATGAAGTGCAATGAGGAAAAAAATAGTTGCTGTATTTTGATAGCATAAGGTACTAATATATGGGAAAGAGATGTAAGCTTTTGATAAAAGAAAATTGTCTAAATAATTCTATTTTGCTAAACCAACCAGTGCATTATTTTGTACATTTATGAAGTGATTCCCTCACCACTGCTTAGCCTGTTCTTATCCCTCTAAGGTATTTTAGTCTCTCAACACCTGGCATGAGCCCACTTCCCTCCCTAATATCCTCTCCACATACACTACACTTAGTCATAGGGACTTTCCTTTTACCATTCTTTTTCTGTTTTGCAATTTACTAGGTGATCTCACTAGTTCCAGTGGCACAAAAAAAAAAAACACCCAGTACATAATGTAAGGTGGTTGGCATTAGGAAGAGCATCCAGCCTTAGAAACCATGCCAAAGCTGACACTGGAGCTTGGCACAGCTTTGGAGATTACCGAATCCTATCAAATCATCCAACCATTGCTAGTATGGAAAACAGAGATTAAATGATGAAGATGATGAGGATGATGAAGTGCAATCTGAGGTCAAAATAAAACTAAAACATGACCAAAGCTGTCTCCCACACATGCTGAAGTAATTAAAATTATAACAGTTACCACCGATTAATAAGGTGTTTTGTTTTCCGTTGGCATGTTTATCATTTCTAGTTAGTTTTCTTATGCTCCCCACATCAAATATGTTAGCAACACAAAATTAATGCAAGAAATTATCTTAAGAAACTGACTGTGAGAGAACATTTTTGGAATATAATGTAATATTAATGAGCATTGGTTAAAGAAAATATATTTTCTTAGTTGTTCAGAGTTGACAGGCAAACGTTACTGACAGAAAGAAGCATAATATCATCTAAACTGAAATGTACTTCCAGTGGGTCTTGAAAATAAGTGAGGTCAAGCAACACTCCATACAAAAGGTTAAATAGGAACAATTGAAGGAAATGACATAGTTAAACAATGTCAGCTTATTCTTAATTAATGCTATCTGTGAAAAGTTGGCAGCTATGGTAATTAACCTTTTATTGAATGTTTACTATATACAAGTAAACAGCTTAATGAGAGAATAAGAAAAACAAATAAAATTAAAGTAGAACACAATAAAGAATTCTAACAAAAAATATTTAAAAATCAGTGAAAACTGAAAAAGGAGACAATAAAAGGTACTTTTTTTTCTTATGACAACTCTAAATTTGTTTACCAAATTACCTAACTTTTATGTCCATCATAACATTTATAACATATAGCAGAAATGATTATTAAGATCACACAGGATCCAAAATCCAAAAATCGCACAAGATCAAAAAGATAGATATAAATCTAAAACACTTCTACTTTTTATAACATGCTATCATCTTTCCTTTTACATTTTCAAGATTTTTATATATCTGAAAAACATGTCTGGCCATCATCATCATCATCATCATCGTTTAACGTCCGCTTTCCATGCTAGCATGGGTTGGACGATTTGACTGAGGACTGGTGAAACCGGATGGCAACACCAGGCTCCAGTCTAATTTGGCAGAGTTTCTACAGCTGGATGCCCTTCCTAACGCCAACCACTCAGAGAGTGTAGTGGGTGCTTTTACGTGTCACCCGCACGAAAACGGCCACGCTCGAAATGGTGTCTTTTATGTGCC
>NC_068982.1:99117241-99120311 GCF_001194135.2 Octopus bimaculoides
GCAACGATCTCGCTCGAAAATCCTACAGGAGCCAGTCAGGCGGTACTGGCAACGGCCACGCTCAAAATGGTGCATCTTATGTGCCACCCACACAAGAGCCAGTCCAGGGGCACTGGCAACGATCTTACTTGGCTTGCCGGGTCTTCTCACGCACAGCACATTTCCAAAGGTCTCGGTCAGTAGTCATCGCCTCGGTGAGGCCCAATGTACGAAGGTCTTGCCTCACCACCTCAGCCCAGGTCTTCCTGGGCCTACCTCTTCCACGGGTTCCCTCAACTGTTAGGGTGTGGCACTTTTTCACGCAGCTATCCTCATCCATTTTCACCACATGTCCATACCAGCGCAATCATCTCTCTTGCACGCCACAACTGATGCTTCTAATGTTCAGAGGAAACATTACCATGCTTGGGAATAGGTGAGCGATGGTGACAAGAAGGACATACAGCTGTTGAAAATCTGCCTTTATAAATTTCATCTGACCCATGCAAGCATGGGAAAAATGAATGCTAAATAATGATGATGATGATGATGATGACTCATTATTATCATCACTGTCTTTACAACCACTTTTCCATGATTGCATGAGTTAAACAAAATTTATTATGGCAAATTTTCTTTGGCCAGATGCTTTTCCTATCACCAATCCTAACCTGTTTCAAAGTAAGGCAGTATTTCCCCAGAGCTTGACATCTTTCCATGGAAGATTGTAAACAAGACACTGCTTGTATGACAGTGATGCTCATCTACAAACTCCATGCAATGTCAAGACATAAGGACACATGTACATATATGTGATAAGCTTTTTTCAGTTTTCATGACTGGCCCAAAGGTATAGCAGAAAACACTAGTTGAAGATACTAGTTGAAGACACTAGTTGAAGATACCAAAGCAACGTGGTTGGGAAGCAAACTCAATCATACTACCATGTCTATACCATAGAAAATTTCACAAATTTGCATGCCATCCTTGCACAGGAGCCACACTAATCTTCTGTGTATCATCCCAAGCAAGTACATTATATATATATAAATATATATATATATATATATATATATATGGCTCTAAGGTTGAGGAGTGTGCTTCAGACTCACGTGGATTAGGGTTCAGTCTCACAGCATGGCACCTTGGGCAGTGACTTCTACTATACCCAAGGCAAATCAAAGCTTTGTGAGAGGATTTGATGGACAGAAACTGAAAGAAATCAATGGTGTATGTGTGTCTCCTTGTTTTGACATTGTATGATAATTAATTCTAAGCAAACATTGCTATCATACATGTGCTGTTTGCTTCTGATCTTAAACAAAAACATGACTGGTGATATGCAATACTTGAGAAGACCTGCCAATCTTAGAGAAACTACAGATCCCTCCTTCACCTATCTAACTGCATACTTCACAAGTTTTCCCTAATACCACTAGTCTTTAACACAACCCTGGGACCATTTCACTAGATAGCCATCCTTCATTTATAACACTGATGTTCTCCACCTGTATTTTACATTGATCACCCTTCCCTCCAACATACACTTATCATCTACCAACACTTGTTCTTTCATAATATTCATTCCCTTGCCTATCCTCCATCTCTAACTATCTCTCACTCTCCCCTTACATTCTTGCAACCTTTACCTACCCACACTCCCAGATTTTTCTGTCCCTACTCACTTTTACTCACCTTGTATCTTTAGAGTCTACCCTGATACATCATTACCAATTTTAATCTCTTTCTAACTACACTCCAGTTTCACCCTCTTTTCCATAATGTGAGTAGCCATGTAGTTACTCTACAGCAAGAAACCTTTTCTGCTCTAGCCCTTTCTCTGATACTTCTCATCTCCTAGTATAAAGCCACCCCTCTCTCTCTCTACTGTAGCCCCACTCAGTTGAAAGGAATCTTAATCTTGCTAGCTCCATGGTGACCTCACTAGTGCTGGTACTACAAGAAAAGCACTCAATACACTCTGTGTACTGTTTGGCATTTAGAAGGGCATCCAGCCATAAAAACTATACCAAAGCAGACACTGCAGCATGAAGCAATTCTTAAACCTGTCAGACCCTGTTAAACCATCAAACCTATGCCAGCACGACTTTGATGGACATTAGATAATGATAATGATAATACATATATATGAGAGGGAGAGAGAGAGAATTTTTCATACTATTACTTTTATTAAGTGTTCACTTCAGATCCAATGCAAATTCAAAGACTTTTTTCTATAAGTGCTGAGGGCTTTTGGGGTGGGAGGGAACAGAGAAAGAGGGAGGAACAGTCTCAACAGATTTCCCTATGAAGTAGTTTGAAGATGTTGATTTGGGGAAAATGATATACCTAGACATTGTATCAATAAGCCTGTACTGAATTTGACTTGAACTGTGAATAAAAGTGACAGTTTGAAGGAAAAAGACAGATAATGAGAAGAATATATGAATAGAAAATATGAAGTGTGTGTGTGTGTGTGTGTGTGTGTGTGTGTGTATACAAAGAGGGAGAGCGAAGTCAATAGAGCACCAGCCAAACAACCAAGAAGTTAATACTGCATTGTCTCTGGTTGAGGCACTTAACTCTCAATGTCCTAGCTCATCAAGCACTAATTAGGCTTCATAGAGTGGCAGCATTTACATTAAGTATTTCCTTAACTTGAACACAAAGATTTTCAAGCTTGTAAACCAGTCCTCTAATACTACAAGAATTTATGTTTACAATGTATATTGCAAGGCACTTAGAACATAGAATGGAAAAATTTAACTAGCTTGAGAATTAAGTTATACCCGGTGCAAGCTATGGACACATAAGAGGTGCAGCAACATCAAAGGCAGGTTAACTAGGAAGTTAGTTTTTGTTTGTGGCAGATATTCAGGTGCAATAAAGACTGTAAACAAACAGGAAACAACTTCTATCTCATTCCAGGGTGAAAAACTAGAGGTAGTCGATAGCTTCCGCTATCTGGGCGACCAAGTTAGTAGTGGGGGTGGGTGCGCTGAAAGTGTAGCTGCTAGAATAAGAATAGCCTGGGCAAAGTTTAGAGAGCTCTTACCCCTGCTGGCGACAAAGGGACTCTCATTCAGAGTAA
>NC_068982.1:99121121-99137631 GCF_001194135.2 Octopus bimaculoides
CACCATTTCGAGCGTGGCCGTTGCCAGTATCGCCTGACTGGCCTTCATGCAGTTGACACGTAAAAGCACCTACTACACTCTCTGAGTGGTTGGCGTTAGGAAGGGCATCCAGCTGTAGAAACTCTGCCAAATTTAGATTGGAGCCTGGTGTTGCCATCCGGTTTCACCAGTCCTCAGTCAAGTCGTCCAACCCATGCTAGCATGGAAAGCGGACGTTAAACGATGATGATGATTTCTCAGTAGTTAACTACCCTAAGAATTAAAGTATACCATTGCTCAGTAGTAACTAACAGCTAACCTTCAAATTTATAAAATATTTCCTTGCTTCACTTTGCCTCTTATCTTTTGGTAAAATAAAAATAATACTTGCACTGTAATTAATTTAACCCCCACCCAAGCCTACCCTTATAAGAACAGATTTTGAGCATATTTAAAAGAAATCAATATTTCTCGATTCCACTCAATTAATTAATGGTATATTTTGGTTAGAGACAATGATTGTTGTTATCTCTTGATAATACTTCCTAAGTGCTTCCTAAGGGCTTTTGGGTAAAGGTGGTTAAACAGAAGAGACAGTCTGAAACAAATCTTTTTGTTTTTTTCATAAATTGTCTGAAAATGTTTGGTTGTGGCTTTTGGGCTAATAAAATATCCCCCAGAATGTTGCATCAATGTATTTCTTAAAACTAACAATACTCTCTAGCTTTAAAAAAAATTAAGGAATGGAGCTAGATGATCTGAGAATGCTGCTATGCTGTTCAGAATGTTGTTGGTGTGGTTATGATAGAGAGGAAACTCATTTTAAGATCCCTTTTGTTTGGCATCTATGAATTTGAAACAACAGAAACAATTCTACAAGTCTACACTGAAAGTGAATGAGTGCTAAAATGAGTCAGAAGAAACAGACAATGAGAGAAATACAGTGGTAGGAAATATGAATCTATGTAAGATGTATTCTAATGCCATCTGTTATGATGTAAATAGCTTATTTTTCCTATGAATATTTTCTCACAAATCACAAGCTTAGCAAAATTATACACTTTGTAGTTAAAAATTGAAAACCTGCACATTCAGCATGAAGTTAATGAATTATCTCTTATATGTAATGTATTAATCAGTATTTTTAATGGCAAATAAACTATATAAAGCTGCTTCAATCTTATTTGCCAACAGAGAAATGGAGATACCAAAAGTGGCATTCTATAAAATGGAGTTAGCTCAGTATAGAACATTTCTAATGTTTCTTGGAGACAGAAAAGTCCAAAATAATGTAGAAATTAATGTAAAATGTAAGAAAAACATATTTCTATATTAATATTGATTTATGAAACAAAATATTGTATAAAACCAACACATTATCAAATTAATTTGCTGTAAAGATGTATGCAAATCAGTTGTTTAAATGTGTGCAAGAATAGGATTCAATGGAAATATGTAAAAAGATCAATATACCACAAAGAATAATATTACTGATGAGAAAGAATGAAAATTGAGGTAATTCAATAATAAAAAAATTTTTGGTACTAATCCAGGATTGTTATTGAAAATAAGACATTTTCTACCAACAACCCGGTCTCTCCATTGCATTTGTATAATTGCACAGTAAAAACAGACATGCACTGCAATGAGAACAGCTAAAGTGGGAGGTATTAAAATAGATTCCATTTCATTACAGTGTTGGTTGTATAGGAGACAAGTAGTGAATATATTATACTTATAGATTAAGGTACAAATCTGGATGATAGTAGTACCATTAATTAGTGTAATAGAAAAGACAAGCTATCAATTGAAACTGAAACCTAGTTAGAAATGTTTATTATACACAAGATATTCGGGTTAAATATGACAATATTTTAATGTCAATTTTTTAAGACAATTTTTTTTTTGTTATGAACAGCTTGGTGTATTGATGAACAGTCAACGGCATCAGGGAGTATAAAGATTAAAATTGTAGTTGAGAAAAGGTTAAGTGACATGCAAGACTAGAAGCTGTCTGAATATTGGAAAAGAGTTACATATATCATGATGAGTCATGCAGGGTGTCAAAATTCTGACATCATAGCTGCTGCTCAATAATCTGTGAACACTGTAAGGACTGTAAGATGTGGCCCAGTCAACTGCAACAAAGACTACAAATCCATGGCGAGCAGGAAGAGGCACAGCAGGCATTCTGACTGCGTCTGCACACCAGGAAACATCTAACAAACGATGAACAGGGCATTAGGTTCAATTTAGATGGATAGATGACTATGTGAAGCTGCTGGAGACTGAGGTCAAACCCTGGTTGGAGAGGGTTGCTGCTGAAAAGCCATATGTGTGTGTGGCAGCAAGATTCAGCTCCTTGCCATACCTTTGGAAAAAGTCAGAAGTGGTTGCTGAAGAATTTCTATGACTTAACCAGCTCCAACTTCTGGCTTCCTAATTCTTCTGATTGTAATCCCATGGATTACTATATGGAGGTGGGGAGAAGCTGAGAGAGACACCAAGTGCTCTGCCTGTAACACCAAGGTCAAGCTGATGACCAAGAACAAGGAGGTGTTGGAAGATCTTTCCAGGGAGGAATGCACACATTCTGAAGCCATTTTGATGTCATAGTGGATGATGAGGGCAGCTACTTTGAGTAAACAGTTATGCCCCAGCCATAATCTAGTTGATATTTTTTGATATTTTAAAATATTTTAATTTTTTGATGGAATATTGTGTTTGCTTTATCTTTCATGCAAAGTGCCAAATTTAGTCCAAACACCCTGTATAAATTTATTATGTATAGGTCACTTCACAACACTTTCAGAAATATTATGATACACTTTCTTAGAGCAGCTACAATTTATTTCATGCAAATTGTCTTCTACCTAAAACTGATTCAAATAAACCACAAACATATTAATTCAGGATCTGTTTGTATTACTAATACATAAGTCAGTGTTTATCTGAAATAAATATAGTACACACTTAGGAGAACATAATATAACTGCTCTGTTACACCTATTGATAAACTGACCTTATGCCTTTTTTGTGCTCTTTTTCGTTAGCTAACTTCCCTATAAACCACTTCTGAACATTAAATACAAATCAAAGGCAGGGAAGTGGCAAAATCATCACCACACCAGACAAAATGCTTAGAGGCATTTCTTCTCGCTTTACATTCTGAGTTCAAATTCTACCAGGGTCAACTTTACCTTTCATCCTTTCAGGGTCAATAAAATAAGTACCAGTTAAGCACTGGGTTCAACGTAATCAACTTAACCCTCCCCCGAAATTACTGGCCTTGTGCCAAAATTTGAAATCAACATAAAATACAAAAATCTATTTCTGTAAATTTGCTGACTATCATAAACTATAGTAAACTCTTTTCATAAAGTTTTAAAAATGGTTCCTTTAATACTTGTGGATTTTTCTTATATGTTTCAATTTAAGTGAAAAACTGGACAGACCAACAAATATGTCTCCAACTAACAAATTATGATGTGTGGAGGATACATTCATTTCATTTAGCAACTACCACTGAAACAGATAAATACTTGTATTTAATTCCCATGAGCAGGGTTATCTAAAAACCAAACTGCCTTATTTAAAGGAGAGAGGAGAATTATGTTGGACAGATAAGATTGAGCAGTTTTATGCTGGTCAAAAAAGCATTGTAAGTCTAATGTCACAAAAACAAAATGTCAAGCACAAAAGATGGTGATTTAAAAAAAGGTCTTTGTCCTATTTAACACGACAATAGAAATAATTCAAGAATATGCAGAGTGAAAGGAATTTTATCTAATATTCTGATTTGATAAATTAAATAATAATAAAAAAACACCATTTAAAAACTGGTGTCATTGCAATTGAAAAACATATTCATTTTATACTGCAGTATAAGTAATAAGCTTCTCATGAAATGAGTATGACAAAGATTTTATTCATGATTGTAGCTATTTCCCTTCTACTAATGCCTTGAAGAAAGAATGAATGCTACAACTTCCAATTCCTAACTTCCTGAAGCTGAGAGGGTTGGTCACCCATTAAAGAGTATCTCTAACAACAAACAGTCAAACAGTTGACTATCACACAATTACATTCTATTTATTACTATGATGAAATAACAATTAAGAATGTTGTGTGTGTGTGTGTGTGTGTGTGTGTGTGTGTGTGTGTGGTATAGAGAAGAACAAAGATTTCACAGCTTTCATAAATATGCGATCTCAGTAAGCAATACAGTGCTCATCCAAAAGCACCTGAAAAGTAGGAATAGAAAGTATTTTTATGCATATTGCTTCTTTAAGTTGTTATTATAAATCAATGAGTAACAATTAGAAATGAAGCTAAAATGTGGGAAATATAACTAGAGACATTAATAGTTTTCAGGATAAACTAACATTAGATTTCAATATAAAATACTGATAGAAATAATCCATAAATTGCCAACGAAAGCCTCCAATGCCAGGAATGTAGTTATATCTAGATACCATCCAAGCAGTAAAGTGTAAAATATGATGAATCAGAGAAGGAAGGTGAGGGAGAGAAACAGATCAGAAAAAAAAAAAGTGAAACATTCAATAATAGATTGGGCCAAATCTAGATTTAGCATATGAAAAAATTTTTTAATTCAGTAACATTCTAAAATTGGAGATCAATAGAAAATATTCTAACAATCAAACCCATGCTTTTTAACAATAGACAAAAATATGTTGAAGTAATTCATTCACCCACAAAAGTTTTGAAAGCAGTCCTTAATATAAAGACCCTTTTATGACTGGCAATGTCAAATTGCTGAAGAGTAGATCTTTGGATTTGCATGGGCCACACTGGAAGAACATCTATTAATTCACTTGAGAGCATTTGTGTTTTTTTTTTTTTAAACTACAGTCAAGATCCTGCAGGGCAAAAAAAAGTGTTAACTGTCTCAAATAAATAGACACTTTCAGATCAAACATCTAATTACATTTTAACTCTTACAGCACTGCCAGGCCAATATATCAGAATAATGCAACCAAAAATACCTCCATGTTTAACATATCAGCCAAAATAAAGCTCTCTCTTCTCAGTTGCCATGTTGCAGATTGTAATTAGCAGGTACTGTTTATGGACATTACCTGCCAAGTGAAAAACTGGACAGAACCAACAAATATGTCTCCAATTAACAAATTATGACATGCTGTACTTAATTTCTCAACACCTAGCATAAATCTGTTCCCTTCTCTACTATAGTTCCATTCAGTTCAGGAGAATTCTTAGTCTTGTGATCTACATGATCACTAGAGCTGATGTCATGAATAAGGCATTCAATAGAGTCTGTGAAATGGTTGATATTCAGAAGGGCAACCAATCCACACATAAGAGTATGACACAATCCTCCAATCTGTTAAATCCAGTATAACCATCCAACTTATATGAATATGGAAGACTTATATTAAAAGATAATGATGATGATGACAATATGAAGGAAAAATTACAGTGGAATAGGTTTCCTTTTACTTTCCCCACACCCATAGGAGGAGTTGAACTCAGTATGGCAAGGAGTGAAAATGTCACTTGGTTTACAGTAGGAGAATTGTTTCTACATTGCAGTACCTATTTATGATGAGGTGGCTGAAGAAGAGTATGGATGTATTTATTTATCTATACTCAACAGGGAAGCACATTACCTCAACATGAAAATATGTCATCTTTTAAATAGACAAGCTCTGGCATATTGACAATTCAACTGGTAGGTGCTGACATATTAACACAAGTTAAAAAGTAAATAATTTTTTACTTGTTTATATAACTCTTGGTTAGTGTTTTTAGGTTAACCTGAGTAAGCTTACCTCTCCTATACAGCCCAACTACAGTCTTTTCAAATGTTAGAAAAGAATCAATATATTTGTGCAAGAGATGCTGGACCATACCAGTATGCATGAGCAGAATACAACTAAACTGTCACTCTGCTTGTATTTTACCAGCTTCTCTGTTACTCTCAAATAATTTAGCTTGAATCCAGGGCTTCAATTACCAGCACAAATTTATGATTCACAAGTCAGAGGAAAAATCTCATGAATGAATTCTTTGTATTTCAGTGAAAAGTCATAAATCAATATCATGAGTCATAAATCAACACTGTAATGATTGAATTAATTTAAAAATGTATATGTAGTGTTCTCTCTACAGTTTTTACTGCTTATTTTTAGAAAAGCAGGAATACGTATTTGTTTGACATGTTATTAGTTGAACATACACACTGCTATACAATAATAATTAATAATTCATTGGAATTACTATTTCATTAACTACTATTTTAGAAGTGGCATATTTTGAAAAGTTATCAAACAGAAAATAAAACACTGCTTCTTAACAACATAAAATCCCTATTCACAAAAAAGAAAGAAATCTAAATTTTGTATGTAATTAGTCAAGGGAGGAGATTTAATATCCATGATCTTTATTGGTCCTTCCAGAGTAGTGAGATTGATGTGATTGAGGATTAGCTTGTAGGTTCATGCCTGCAGGAAAGACATGTATGAGGAGAGAGCTAAAGGCCTGATATAGATACACAACAGAGTGATCTTTGCCGAGACACTAAAGGATCAGATGATGGGGTTAAACAGAAAAGTACATAAGGCAAATTTACTTAAGAGCAATTTTTTCAGACTAGTATATTAGAAAAATAATGATAATGAGCATATAAAATTGACAATTTCCAAATATTCTGACATTACAATTCAAAAGTTCAAAAGTGTTAAGGAATTTATACAAAATCTCTGCGTAAATCACCATTCGATGTTAACACCAAGAAAAAAAGGCACTAGTTTGAAGAAACATTGACAGGTAGAGACCAGAAATGGAGAATAGTAAGTAGCAAATTTGGTTGCCAAATATTTATTGTAGTTTTTAGGGATTTCTATTTTGAGAGCAAAATGAATTACAAAGAAAGTATTGAACTAATGTGAAATGCTGAAAAGGTTACATAACAGACATTTCTACAAATACAGAAATATTCAGGAAATGCAAAAATATTTTTAACATATCTCAAATTGTTATTCTACCACATCCAATGAATAATGAATGCTAAGCTCAATTGTTAGTCCATCTGAATAGCACCCAATGCTATTTCTTTTTATAATTTCTAAAAAAGTTATAACTTGTAGCATACTACATTTCACCACATTTTAAAAATACAACGAGAACAGGATTTCTCTAATCTTTCCACTGATATCAATTAATCTCTTTCCTGTAAAACACTAATTCACTCATCTCTGCAAGTTTTTCTATTATTCCTTACTGAAAATACTATATACTGTTAATACTTTGATAAATTAAATGAATAAGCTATGAATACATCTTAATCACCAGAGTGCCACTTGTATAAGCACTCATTGCACAGCACTGTAACATTAAAATTTCAGTTCATAGTGTCCTTATTTAGTTCATATTTATATACATATAACTTCTATAATATTACTCATTTAAGCTATGTTGGTTAACTTGACATTCTTCATAATTTTCATTTATCATTTTTACTTGACATGACATATAGTTGACATCAGTAGTGGCATTCACTAAAGAAACAAAACCTTTGTTACACTGATGAAAAATATGATTAAGTGAACACAACCTATACACACATGGAAAATAATTTCAAAGCTAATAAGTTTTTCCACTCTTTTATACAGTTACATGGAAAGACAGCACCTTCACAACTTTTAAATGCGAAGGAGGTGTCTCTCTGGTACTTATTTTTGGTGATCTCTATTTGTTAAATCACTAAGTTATGGGACATAAAAGGACACAATACAAACAATAGACTAATGTAAACATACACATACATGCACGCGTGCACACACACACATACACACTTTCTATAGCTGATCACAAAATCATACAAAATCTGCCTCAACAACATCTGACCTATGCAAGCATGGAGAAAATGGACAATGAAAAAATTTCTTTAAACATATATGTGCAGATGTGTATCTGTGTGTGTGAGTGTGTGTGTGTGTGTGTGTGTGTGTGTGTGTGTGTGTGTGTGTGTGTGTGTGTGTGTGTGTGTGTGTGTGTGTGTGTGTGTGTGCATGTGCAACCATGCCAATGTAGATAGAGAATTCACTTTATTACCACGTAATTTTGAATTCTATTTCAGTGTGTAACACCTTGAACAAGTCTCTTCCGCTGTCGTCATTGAGCTGGTAAATGCATTGCAAGTGAAACTGGGAATCAGAAACTGTGTGGGAATTTGTCGTGTGTGCGTGTGTGCACATGTATATCTGTATCTGTTCACATTGTGACCATGTATAAGAAATGCTGCACCAAAGAAAAACTAACATTATCCTTTATCTTTTATTTTTTACTTGTTTCAGTCATTAGACTGCAGCCATGCAGGGGAACCACCTTGAAGAATTTTTAGTTGAATGAATTGACCCCAGTACTTAGTTTTGGTAAGCTTTCTACTTATTCTCTCAGTCTTTTTTGCTGAACCTCTAAGTTACAGGGGAAGATGATATTTCTTATTAAAAAATCATTCAGTAGCTCTGATTTTGACAAGTGGGAAAAAAAAGACCATTTCTTGCAAAGCAAGTAAGAGTTAGCAACAGGAAGGACAGCCAGCTGTAAAACAAAACCCCAACTTATATTTGTCCAACCCATGCTAGCATGGAAAAATGGGCATAAAATGAATCAATGATCAAACATGATAAACTCCTACAAAGTTTCTGCCTATCAAATTCTTCTCACAAGATATTGGTCAACTTGTGGCTATGGTTACAAATGTAACAACCACTCAGTACCAAGTGTTAAATTAACCCTTTAGCATTTAAACCAGCCATGTTCAGCCCAAATATTCTCCCTGTTTTATGTTCAAAACCAGCCAGGTCCAGCCTTTCACACCCATCCTACAATGTCATTCTAAAAATAAACAATATCACATCACTGAAAACTCAAAGCTATGAGATAATGCAAGATTAATTCAAAACAATGTGAATAAATAAACATTACATTTGATGGAATAATCTGAATGCTAAAGAGTTAAAGCTATTCTAATTCAAACAGATATGTTTCATATTTCCACAAATATATTTGGGAATCGATTCCCAGGGTTCACAATTCTCAATAGTTTTTAATGTATAATAATGATATTTTTCATTCAGTTTAACTTAGGATGGATGTAATGCTAATATTACACAACCACAAGGATTTTGTGTGTGTGTGTGTGTGTGTATTTTGTTGTTCCCGCCCCACTTTCCCCCAACACACTATCCTAATGGCAAGATACACAAGCATCTTCAATAATCCCAATTTGTAGTTCTTGACTATTTTATCAAAACAGCAAAGAATTTCTCTACATAACTTGGCACTATTGAATACCTTCTCTTTTACTCTTTTACTTGTTTCAGTCATTTGACTGTGGCCATGCTGGAGCACCGCCTTTAGCCGAGCAAATCGACCCTAGGACTTATTCTTTGGATGCCTAGTACTTATTCTATCGGTCTCTTTTGCCGAACCGCTAAGTTACGGGGACGTAAACACACCACCATCGGTTGTCAAGCGATGTTGGGGGGACAAACACAGACACACAAACATATACACACACATACATATATATATATATATATATACATATATATATATATATATACATATATACGACAGGCTTCTTTCAGTTTCCGTCTACCAAATCCACTCACAAGGCTTTGGTCGGCCCGAGGCTATAGTAGAAGACACTTGCCCAAGGTGCCACACAGTGGGACTGAACCCAGAACCATGTGGTTGGTAAGCAAGCTACTTACCACACAGCCACTCCTGCGCCTATATACTTCCCATATATTCATTTACAACAGTAGAAAATAAGGCAGTTATAGTTCTAACTGCGGTTCTCTCTTTTAGGTTATTAATAAAATTTTTGTTGAGCAATCTAGTCACACTATACTCATTTTAAGATTTTATTAAGCAGTAACATAGTTTACTTCTTTATGGGAAAGACACGCACAAACGCACGTACACAACTTTATCATTTATTTCTCTGAATTATAATTTCTTTCTTTCTCTGTTCAATGCTAGCTGCAAAAACAATGTAAACTTTGAAATTAATGTTTTGCTGTTGACTTTTATTATTTTTTCAGTGAATGCTTTGCTAAAACTTTTTTATTTATTTATTTATATCATAATTAAAAAATATATATTAAAAAAAACTTATACAATATCATGTAAAGTAATCACTGACTTTATTTAGTAATCACTAAAACTGGAATGAATTAAAATACCATTCTAATCTTCATGTTATAAGAGCAAAATATATATAATTTACAAAAAAAGAATATTTCATTGGTATAATAATTTGCATAATCGAAAACATTGTATTCTTTAATAATACATCAAATTATCTGTATAATAGTCCTGCAGCCTTGTGGTTATTATACTTGTTTAGGAACCGATTTAGTAGTTTAATAAAAATCAGCAAAATAGATGGTTCAAACTATGTGTGTGATTAGTCTCATTTGGGGGTGTTCTTGTTTTTTGCTCTTTATAGATAAACTGTTTTATGAAATAAAATTGAGACAAACATAACCTGTATGAAAGTGCAACTGTTTTAAATGCACTCTCATTAAAAAAATGAAGTTAAAAATTTGCTTATCAATTTATCTGAGAAAATAATTTGTTACGAGTAGCATAACTTGCTATGAGTAACACTTTATAAAATAAAAAAAATACCTGATTCATTTTTTCTGTAAGGCTCCAACAAACGGTTCCTTTTCTTTTCATATCCTTTCTGGGTAATATCACCTAGATAAAAAAGAAAAAAAAAAAATTAAGAAATGGACTTAAATTATGATATATGTATACATATATTGTAATTATTATTTCACCATTCATGAATACAACATTATTATAATCTAGTTACAGCTGGTGAACATTCAGCACTGTTCAATTTTTAAAAGTTTGGCATGAAGTCAACAAGTTCACATGAACAAAAGAAAATATGCTTTGGAGGAAATCAATGTCGCCAATTTTTAAAAGTTTTTCAAAGAATAAGCTAATTTTAAACTGTTATTCTTTATTGTATTTTATTGAAAGAAAGAAAGCTGACTAGCCATTAGGGTTTGGTTCAAATATACTAATTACATGATTCCAGCTTACAATCAGGGTTTACTTTATAATTCAATTTGAATGTAACCTCTAGGAAGTTGTATATAATTTTCTTTTTTCAGTATGAATTGTGTGGGTATTTAAATGTACACATGTGTGCGGTTACACCAATTATTTTTTTTTTTATTAGATTATCAAATTTAAAACATACTAAAACATACTGATTTTGATTCAAGCTTAGTATAATTAGTTATATAATGACAAAATTTCAAATTTAACAGAAGTTAATTTGATTGTTAAATGCACAGAGAAAATCCAAATCAGATTTTCAGGCTTTTACGAAAGAGGATTTGGTAGAAGCACTGCTGTTCCCATAAACCGCTAGTAAATTTTGATTTCAACATTTTTGATTTTACTCCTGTTCAAAGCTTGTTTAACAAATTATGTAGGGATAAACTTTTCAGTCAAACATCTTTAAATTTAAGATTTTGATTTGGTTGCACAGCTATGATGCTAACATTCAAACAAAACAATAATTACTTGTTTAGGTAAGCTACAAAGTAAATTTTTAGCCTCAAGGTGTATAATCAATTGAACTGACTAAATACATTACTGGTGCTTACTTTATTAACCTCATAATGATGAAAGATTAAGTCAATTATAGCTGCAGACCAACTACTGTAATGGATTCATCTGATGCTCTACAATAGCAACCAACATACTATTTTGAAAAGACACTTTTATAAGAATGATAGTGATTCTTTGTTTTGTGCAAATATTATAGCATTGTTCAATATTATATTGCCCTTTCTTGTACAATGTAATGGCTATCACCTGACTAATACAAAAACTATTTCAACCATTGATGAAACAGTTTTAAACAACTAACTGTAAAATAGTTAGAATGTGATTATACATATCTATTATAGCAGATAGAGATAGCTTCAAAAGAGAAAATGTGACTGCAAGAGAAGAGAGTTATAAAAAAAAAGACAATGAAACAAAGCAAGGGTGAGATGGTACTAAAAGAACATTTTGACAAGCCTTTTTTTTTTAAATGCATTATGGTATTTATTCTCACTCTAATCAGAGCTAGTGAATTTACAATTTTGACTAAGTTGGCTTAGACAGCTTCTACAGTTGAACATACACCCACTAAACATTCTGTTAACAAAAGTCACAGATTTGGGCTGGAGATGATAGACAGTCATCTCTTTTGGTACCCACAACCCAAGTGCCACCACAAAAGATTAAAGCTAAATTAATGATAGCGTGGTCGAAAATTTCTGCTGAATATCGACTCGAGTACAAACAATAGTAGCTTAATATAAACATAACATGGTAATTGCCTCACTGATCTACTGCACATGTGCAAACAGAATATTATTCTCAGGTACCAGTTGTCAAATGCTATGAACAATGGAGATTCTCATTTCATAAATACCATCTTTCATAATAATAGTTAAGAGGGCAACAAGGCCAACCCAACAGTCATCTCTCCTCCACTCATCATCCCTTTAATGTCTCACCTCTCTGATGTGATATAAAACCCTCCACTCCAGAGCTTCAACCTTCTGGTATTACCTCTCTACCCTCATTTATCATGTATGATGTAACTTGCAGATGTTATAACTTGAACATCAACTGCATCAATCTGGTTGTGTCTGCAAGGTTTATAAGTATTGCTTTCCCTTCTCTGACGAATAAATTAAAATTTATTTAAAAAAAATCAGCTGGTAGCAAGAAAAAAACCCAACCAACAAAATTCCTAACTTCTGTAGTTAAATGTCATTGACTGCTCAATTATGAAACCAATTTATAAAACCACAGTTTCCTATCTTAACCCACCTTAAAACATTCTTTAGCTTATCCAATATGTACTAGATCAACATTGAACAGGTACAAGTACACCTCGATGCATTCAAGAACAAGAGTAGGAAACATCTAGTTGATCTCTGGGAAGAACAAATGCCAAATGCCACTTTTTTAAAATACAGGACTATCTTCTCTGTTTGCACTTGTTTCTTAGGAAAACCTGTCTGCAGCCACCAAAGCACTCTTGCTGATCTGGTCATAATTAAAACATGTTCAGCATGTGGTTTAGTGAAAAGCATTTCAGTCTAAACTGACACAGATACAGCACTGAGTCTTCAGTAAATTAAGATTACTCTACGTTTGATTCATTTCTCAGGTTATTATATTGTTGCTGTCAGAAAATCATCTTTACTCAAAGGTCTCATGAATTTGTTTGCAGTTGCAAAGCTGTGAAACATATGGAAATACTAATAAACTGAAAAAACAACAGCAGCATCTGTTCCAGCATAAATACCTGTTGATAACACAGTATACATCATAAGACATTTTCACTTATGAGGATGGGGACTGGGGATGGAAATTAGTGAGAATAAACATTCTCTGCAATGATTTATTTCCATACAAACCATTACCTCACCTACCTTGTAAAGCAAGATACTGTTACTCTGAACATTTTGAAAAGAATTTTGAAGAATGAAGATGGCAAAGATAAAATCAACTCCACTGTTAAAAAAGTTAACTAAACCCATTCTCATAGCCTGCTATGTAATGTTACTAACTGTAAAAACCATTTAAAGTTTCTTCTTCTCTCTCTCTCACACACCCACCTGAACACACTCTCTCTCTCACTCACTGTCAAGTTTTTATTTTTGTTTGTTCATTTGTTTTTAACAGAAATAGTTTTAAAAATTTTATTAAGACACTAAGAAAGTGTGGAGAGAAACATCACAACAAAATAGAAAATTTATGGAAACTTAGTAACTCTGGTATAAAATTTGGAAAGAATAAGTAATTATAATTACTAGTGACAGAAGAAGTATTAATACCGAAAGGTACTGTTTACCACAAGAGAACCTTTCATATGGACTTGTGGTGCATAAATGCATTCATGTTTATAACACTGTCAGGCAATAACTGTCCACTGCAGCTGTTGGAACTGCAAAATCACATGATTTCACCCTCCTCAATGGCAAGCATCCCACTAAACACAGCCACTTTTAGTGAAAGATAAATAATACCTTTTGGTATTAATATTGCTTCTGTCCCTATTATTTTTTTTAATAGACCCACTGGCTACTTGTGACACCAGTGCCTGAGTAGACACTGAGATTCTATATATCACAGACAGGGAAATCAGCTGCTATGTCCAGTGGGACATCTGACATTGAGAAACCCATGGAAGGGTAAAATCATGTGCTCTAGCAGTTCTGGCAGCTGCAGCAGCTGGTCATCACCTATCAGCTATATAAACAGGAGTGCTTTCATGCACCACAAGTCTATATGAAAAGTCCTTTCATGGTACATAATGCAGTATTCTGTGTCCTAACACAACACCCACATTTAGTGGATGATAAATGTAATAATGTTCAATTAATAAAACTAAAAAGTAAAACAACCCAGTTTTCCTTCAATGCTGATCAAATTTGATGGTAAACTATATTGTCTCATTTTTATCAAGATTTGATAATTTTATCACTATCAAAATGATAAAATTAACTAGACAAATATATCCAAAGAAAAAATATTGAAAAAATGTTTCTCAGTGTTTATTAATGTTAACTATGAAAATCATAGAAGACTTTGTAAAGAAAGAGTGTTTATATATTGCAGGAATATAGTAAAGTAAAATAATTAATTTGATGGTATTTTGAAATGATTAGTATTCAAAACAAACAATAGTAATAAACCTCACTATTTAGTGTTGACATTAAGTAAAAATTAGCAGTCATAATTATTTAGTGGTGTTGCATCAAGCCAATGCTAAGCATTTTATTTTCTCCCACACCCAAATACATATGATATTGATCATACTGTAAACATATCTTACCAAAATATCTAAACACCACTGCTTTAAGATTAAACTTATATTTAAAAAAGAAATATAGATTTAGCACATAAACAAAAAATGCTTCTAGCTTCATGATATATGTAAACCGGTATTTTTCTTCAGTCACAGAGTAGTACCAGGCTGTGTGAATCATTTGGTATCAGCTACACAGAAAGAATACATTTCAAGAATTAAAAAAAATTTTATTGACCATCGCAGTCTGTTGGGTGTTTTTACATTATATCATTTACTTGTTTCAGTCATTAGACCAAGGCCATGCTGGGACACTGCCTTGAAGAATTTTATTCAAACGAATCAACCCCAGTACTTATGTTGTTGAAGCTGGATACTTATTCTATCGGTCTCTTTTGTCAAACTGCTAAGTTATGTGGGAATGTAAGCACACCAACACTAGTTGTCAAGTGGTGGTGAGGAATAAATACAGGCATAAACACATACACATTCACAAAAAGCTTCTTTCAGTTTTTGTCAGCCAAATCCACTCACAAAGCTTTGGTTGGTCTGAGGCTATAGTGGAAGACACTTGCCCAATGTGCTGTGCAGTGAAATTGAACCCAGAACTATGTGGCTGGGAAGCAAACTTCTTAACACACACCCATGCCTGCATCTATACATGTATTATATATGTGATGTAATAATTAAATTATATATTATGTATTTTCTTATGCTTCATCATGCACATGAACCCCAGTCTGTGGAAAATTTATCTTGTATGAAATCAATCCATGGTACCAAAACAGGTTGAGGACAGCTGCACTATATAATTAGCAACATAAGCCAAATGGAAAGCTTATTAACAACCTCTAAACCAGATCCTTCCTAAAAAACTTACATGTCTTTAAAAAAAAGCAGTGTTTGTGTATTTTAAGACCATGATTACATAACTCTACATCATATACTATCTACTTCTGTAGAGATGAATAGGTTTAAACAACAGCAACAAAAACAACTCATGAACATCAAGTCATTTCAAACTAAATTCTTCTTTTTACAATTTCATTACTAAATCAATTTCAATTACAACAATTTTTTTTTCTTTATTTGAATGAAAGGGTTTTGTTAAATAGAAACACCGATGTTAACTATTTGATTTTCTGACATGAGCTAACACAAAATAGTAACTTCTTTATCGGATAATAGATAAATGTATTGATAGTTTTACTGCTGTGTAGACTGAACTCTGTAATGGGATAAGGCCACAAATATGCAACAGCTGCCAATGCTGTCCTGATTAAGGTTATACAAACTTCTAAATAATCTAACTCAAAAGTATGAAAATAACATGCTAAATTATAAGAGAGTATTGTAGTTCGCTTGAAGCATTGTGTATTGTTTGTAAAGAATAAAAAGTTTTGAATGGTACAACAATACACTATAATACAAACAATGGGCTATATACCTGTTGGGATTTAGTCATCCATAGTCTGATAATTGTATTTCACATTCAAAATATTTGAATTTTAAAAACAAAGTGAAATAATTTCAGTAGAATTTATCTTTTTTCTTTTTTGCCTGAATAAATTTGATCACTTAAAAGATTACACGCTTCACACACACACACACACACACACACACACACACACA
>NC_068982.1:99137641-99147992 GCF_001194135.2 Octopus bimaculoides
ACACACACACACACACACACACACACACACACACACACACTTAGGGCGTACTGACTGGCATTTCTGGACCATAGAATAGTAGGATCTGAAATGAGGACGTGAACACTAATACCTCTAATTAAGGGTTCTGCTCTCTACAGTTGACTCACACTCTCAATCATAAACATAACTCTCCAGTTATTAGTGTCACAAAGCAATTTTGCAAACATTATTTGCCTTTAAGTTGATTAATTAAAACTTCACTCCTTTTAAAGCAGATCACATCCTTTTGAAGTAGATCACAAAGTCTAGCATTAGACTAAAGACAGTGTCAAATTATCTATAGGCTACATCAGAGAGAACTATTATGGTGTAAAGTGTATGCAGCCAAAGAATGCTTTACTCACAGCTATCACTTATTCATCTTCTTCTTCATCATCATCATTTTAACATCCACTTTTCCACACATGCATTGGTCACACAGAGTTTAGGGCAAATTTTCTACAGACAGATACTCTTACAACTGTCAACCCTTACCTTTTTCTAAGCAAGGTAACATTTTCCCATAGTCAGACATATTCTCAGAGAATATTAGAAATGAATGACATCCATTTTTGCAACAATCACACAATGTCAAGACAACAGGATACACACACACACACACACACACACACACACACATATTCATGACAAGTTTCTTTCAGTTTCTGTCTATGAAATCCACTCACAAGACTTTGGTGGGCCCAGGGCTATAGTAGAAGACACATGTCCAAGGTGCCATTCAATGGGACTGTACCCAAAAGGATATGGTTAGGAAACAAACTTCTTAACCACAGCTATGACTGTACCTCGACTTGAAATAATGTGCGCATCAATTTATTTACATATATGTATATACACAAGTGTGTGAAAAACACACAGACAGAAACTTAATCAGTGTCATATGGCATATCATGATTTTATCACTAAATTTGTCATGGCAACCCTATTTCTAACTCTAAACTATGACCTTTTGTTATGCATAAAACCTCAATTATGCTATACAACTGTCATCATACTTTCATTTTGAGAAATTGAAACAAACTGAAAATAACATGTTTGCCTGAAAGGCTTCTCTCTAACCCATTATATACTGCTTTTAGTCATTAGAAGAATGTAATGAAATTATATGATCACATGTCTCATCTATAGAGCTAGAGTTATATACAATAATACAAAATATTGAAAGTATCAGAACTTGTGACCAACTAATTTTTTGGAATGCAATGGTCTGTATTTCTTTCAATAGTTACATTCATCATTTTGGCACCATTCCTTGTTGATATGCTATTTAGAATATCTTGCAGTCTATATAAATTACATTTTTTTTTTTTTTTGAAAAAAAAAAACATTATAGCAGTATATTAATGAAGATTGTTTTAATGAGTTCTCCATCCTAGCATTTGTTGGATAAGTCTGTAATATTACATACTCAATACGACCATAGCTAACTACTACTTGTCAGGTGTTCCTTGGCTTAGCACTATCACCCCTTTTTTTACTCAACATGTTCCATACCAATGACGTTATCTTTCTTCTATATATGTCAGCAGTTTTTGTCTTATACCCATATAATCTGCCCTCCATATGGAGAGAAAATCCATTTATTGATAGCAGAGACAGCAATTATCATCATCTTAACTCTAATTCTAGTTACTACGTTACCCTTAACTCTAAATCCTGCACTAAAGATGCCAGAGACTCCCTATTATTTCCAAGAGTCATAAAAGTAATCCATAGTCGAAACTCACAGCTTCTCATGCTATTAACAAATGTATTATATTAAGTATAATTAAATTATACTTTCAGTGTTTACTTAAGTATCAAAGGGATTTTTGAACACCCATTGTCAGCACAGGCTACATCAACATCAACTACTTACCCCAACATGATTAGATTTTAATAATTGTTTTTTTGTTTTGTTTGTTTGTCTTGAAAATACTTTAGTCTTGGAAAATTAACTTCCAGGACCACTCTTCCATGCTTCAAATTTTAAAAACACTTTACAAATGCACTTTCAGGTACAGGTAATTTCTGCATAATTGATATTCAGTCATTTGTAGCATTCATTTGTCTTATAAATCCATGGACTTGCATCTGGTTAAGTTTTGCTTCAATTGTTGGAGTAACTTTTACAGTGTCTGTAAAGCAACATACAGAAGCCCAAACTGCAGCAGTAGCATTTGAAGGCAATGCCTACCAAGGTTGTCTTTGTACCATTTTTTTGGTGGGTGCACTTTTCTTCAGCAAGAAGACCCAGATTCTTCACATCTCTTTCTAAACCACCACCTAGTCCCAACTTCTAATGAGAGCAATGCCCTCCCACCTCTTAACATGCTCAGTGGCTCTATGTCTCTATTGAAAAAAACAATAAGCTTAGCATTAACTTGATGCAACACCACTAAATAATTATGACTGCTAATTTTTACTTAATGTCAACACTAAATTAGTGAGGTATATTACTGTTTGTTTAGAATACTAATCATTTCAAAATGCCTTCAAGGTAATTGGTTTACATTACCATAATATTCTTGCGACGAGTAAATACTCTTTCTTTACAAAGTCTTCGATGATTTTCATACTTAACATCAATAAACATTGAGGAATTAAACAATGAACATATTTTTCCTATTTTTTCTAAAGTCAAAAAAAAAAAAAAATTCATTAGATATATTTGTCTAGTTAATTTTATCATTTTGTTAGTTGTAAAAATAATGTTTTGATAAAACTAGTTAATATAATGTACCATTAAATTTGAAATAAAATTGGTTTTCTTTTACTTTGTAGTTTCATTAATTGAACATAGTTACTTATATTTATCTCCAACTATAAGGGATCAGTTCCACAAGCAACAGATCTTTCATTATCCTGACTGGCATGGGAGTAGCGAACATAACCCAGACAACATAGACATCATTGTTGGAGTAATATGAAAAGGCTGCATATCTGAGCATAGGCTAGGACTTCATTGTTAGGAACCCAATCAATCTCCTTGATGTCCAGGATGCATCTCAAGATGAGGAAGGTATTGCAACACCACTCTGGAGTGGAGTTTTGACTTTTACAGCTGTTAAGCAGTGTACGGAGGAAGCCAGCTCTGAAAACAACCGTAGTCTGTGTTGTCACTTTGCTATTCTCTCAGACTCTCTTGGTCATCCAGGTGAGTGTTGGGGTGACTCTTCTGATCCATCTATTAATCTCAGACACAAGAGAGAAATTGTCCATGATGGTGGAACCAAAGAGTGTGAAGTCATGAATTACCTTCAGTTCACAATGATTGATAGTACTGTTAATTTAAATATACAATAAAATTTTTACAGTACAGTAGGAGAGATTTTTACAACAAACTCCTGATGAATTTGCTTTCTCTTGTGCAGTTTTTATCATTCATCAAATCTTCCACGCTTTGTAGCACTGAAAGAAAATACTCAGACACAAAAAAATGGAACTATACATGGCGAAAAACAAATAATGATGTTAATACTAATGTAGACTACATTATATAAAGTAAGGGTGATGGAATTAAAAGAGGAAACTACTGTATAACAGACAAAATGTCAAAGACTAAAATCAAAATAGACAATATAAAGGTCAAAGTGACAACAATCTATGACCTTAAGGAAATATCTTATAGTGGAAATATAATTATTCTATGCCTTTGTAAAGTAAAAGAATGAATATGCCTTTGTAACAAATTGTTTTTTCAGTTATACAAATCTACAAACTCTATCTGAGGGAGGTAAGGTATAAGAGAAGAGCATGAAACAATGTTGATGCACAATCAGATTTACTGAGCAACAATAAGGTATTTTTTCTTTATTCAATATTTTAAACAATAACATACAGACATTTAATACTGTAGAAACAATGCAATCAGTGTATTAAAAAAATGACATGATGGTAGTCCTTGCAGAGTGAATTTGGCATTAAGCAACATGAATACTTGCTACTAGTATAAGTAAGGTAAATCAGTGTTAGAAGAAATTATAGAATTGTATTTAGGCTCATCATGTACAAAGAGTGTGGTAAGGATTTTCCCCAATAAGTAAGATGAAGTGCCTGATGTATGGGCCAAAAGATTTTTAAATGTATGGAATAAAACTGACACCGAAAGAAAGCAAAATAAGAGGGACTTAGTAATGAAGGACCAAAGTAAATTTGGAAGAGCTCAGTGTGTAGACATTCGGATGTTAAAAGCCTCTAAGTATTGCTTGCTAATAAAAAAAGACTGTAAATTAGATAATCAACAATGATAATAAGTAAATAATGCAAATGTAGGTCAGTTGCAGATACATACATGCAATAATTTCAATGAAATCAAAAAGAATGCAGAAAAGAAGTTTGGAAAAACCATGTGTGACCTCTGCTAGTATGGGAAAATACCAATAATAAAGCTGTTGATAATGATGCTGATTATAATGCATCTTTAGCAGCTCAATTAAGCCAGCAACTATGTTTAGCAAGGTCCAGGGTATTGTTTTCAATATATATTTACAACCAGTGACTTGATTTCTAAGCTTTAGTATTTACTGCAAGTCAATGGATCGTAACGGAAATCACCAATTCAGAAGGGTTAATTGAATTGATTTCCGACAGGGACATTAATCAATATATGTTATTTTTGAAGGGAAGTAGGAAAGTGAGAAGAGTGAGATTTCATTTCTATCTGCTGCAGACAACAGGCATATCGTATATATATCGAGAGGGTAAAGTAAAATAAAAAGACACATAAAAAATTAACACAAAGGTTTTATATATATGACGCATAGTATTTGATCTGTCTAGAAGGTCAGAAACTCTAAATAAAAACTGACTTGGCCTATGAGAGACTGTTCAACCCATACCAGCATAGAAAAGCAGACATATAAGGCAGCGAGCTGGCAGAAATGTTAGCACACCAGACAAAATGTTTAGCAGTATTTCGTCTGTCTTTACATTGCCTTTGATCCTTTCAGGGTTGATAAATTAAGTACCAGTTACATACTGGGGTCGATCTGATTGACTGGCCCCCTCCCCAAAAATTTTGGGCCCTGTGCCTAGAGTAGAAATGAAAAGCAGACATATAAAATGATTTCACTCACACACACACATACACACACACTTGAATTTCTTAGAAAAATTATTATAAACTTATATATTTGCACCATTGTCCACCTCTTAGTTGTTTTAGACACAATGTTTCAGAGTTGTACTTTCTGAAGCTTTCTAAAGATGCTCTCAATACCTTAAAAACTTGAATAAGGCCAAAATGTACAATGGCTGAAATATTGCAACTATAGTGACCAAGATGAGGACACTAAAGGGTCATATAAGTTACAATTATTTTAAACATTGGCATGGGGGCACTTAGTTGATTAAATCAACTTCAGAACTTTATTTTATCAACCCTGAAAGGATGAATTGTAAAGTTGATCGCTGCCAGATTCAAACTTAAATATAAAGTGCAATACAAATATCAAAATGCATTTTATTGGAGGTTTCAATGATTCTGCCAACCTACTGAAATAATAATAATAATAATAATTTCCAGGAGTGGATGAAATGCATGAAGTACTTAATATTGAAAACAGTAATAGTGGGATGTAGATCTTCAAACTCAAAACAAGAGTAAAATAGAAAGGTTTAAGAGAAACTGGAAAAACACCTCATGAAATACAGTTAGAAGCATTAATATTCTGAGACTGTTCAAAACTTTTACTAAAGCATCTCTCTATCAGCAAAATACTCATGTCAGATGTTAGAGAAATTGATGAAGCAGTGAAATTAGCCATAACATTTGCATGTATACATTCACACAAGTGAATCAGTGTAATGGTATCTGCCAGTGCATGAATATGTACGCAAATCTGGTTGTAAGTACTAGCAGATACTAAACTGTATTGTTGTTTTGAAATAATAAGTGAAACCATTTTAATGACAGACAAGCTGTTTATATTTTTTTCCCTTAACATTACATGATTAATAGAAGTAGAATGGTTTTGCAAATTTAAATATTTGCATGTTGTTGAAATATGTGTTTTCATAGTTGAGTACTCCTCTTACAGTTAAATCCTCTTTGCCAGTTAGTCTGTGTACTATAAATAACTGACAGAAAATATTTGAGGGAATATGCAAAAATAAATATATCTCTGTGGTACTTAAAATGTTAATTTTCCCAAGTGAGAACATATTAAATGAAGACCATTTCTATAACTTACTTAAATGAGAGAAAACAACACCTGTGATCCTATTTTAGGACATCAAGACAACTGTAAAGTTTGAATCCTTAAAACAGAGTAGACTCTGTCAAAAGCACCCAAGGGCAAAACAGCAGTACTAAACCAAGCAAAACATTATGTGTGTCATTAGCACCAATGATTTTACAAGTGTATACCTATGTAAATTGATGCATTTTCACAAATGACATTATAGCTGAATGCCCTTATATAATGTAACTACTTAAATGTGAATTGAGAGTAACAGAAAGAAATAAACTAATGTATACTGACAGTCATGATGTCAACATGATGCCAACAGTTGATAACTTTAAATTTGATAATAGTTTTACTGATACAAAATAGATTTTTCAATTGAAAGCTTGGACTACAAAAAAGAAAGTGCATGAACCTGTTAGCATTCAAATTACTCAGTCAAATGTATTGCTTATTTATTCACATTGCTTTTAATTAATCATGAATTCTCTTGCAGCTTCAAGATTTCCATGATATAATTGTTTATTTTAAGAATGACATTGTAGGTGTCAGAGGCCAAATCTGTCCAGTTTGAATATAAAACAGGTAGAATATTTGGGCTGGATATTCATGCTGGTGTGATTCAATATTCAAAAGTGTTGACAATCTCAAACTTCTTTAAACCACAAACCACCAAAATATGAACATTTTACATGTACCCTCTTTCTTGCAGTCTAAGATTGCACCACTTGATGCCAATACTTCAGTGTAAAACTTGAATGCTTGATACAGAGGTTGCTGAACAGAAATTCTCCTTTCTAGGCTGTGATTGAAACAGGTAGAACTCAAACAATAAAGAGAAAAACTTCTTTTATGTATGTGAACTCTATAATTGCCATCACTATTTTAGCCTTCAACTGCATGAATCATTTGACTGCTTGAGCAGAACAATTTATGAAAAGAAGCTGTTGAAAAGGACAAAGTACATATCTTAAAAAGTTTAATAGTTCTCTAGTTTAAGAATAATGAGAAACAAATCTGTATCTCAGAGAATCATCTCAGATAACCTACAACAATAAAGGAGAGCTCTGAAACATGAACCAAGTAGTGTAATACCTTTAATTTAGCAGTTATATCACTTTGCAAAAGAGTGGAATCTTCATTAAGAAATATATTAAGGATTTAAATAAAAAATAATATTTTCATCTAAATACAAGATTTACTTTGCAAGATGGATTCAAGTAAATCAAAGGGGCGAAACACCCACGAAAAGACAACTCTGAGTTTGAAGGTATTCATTTACAATAAGGCATGGATATTAAAATAATACACATAAAACATTTGCAGAGAAACACACACAGTAAAACAATATTTCCTTGCAAATTTCATGATTTTTATACATGCAAACTGTGCTAATTAAGTAAATGATCATACAGCAATGTTTTCAAAATTATTTCCTTCAGAACATTCCACTATTTACTTCTAAACATCATGATTTACAGATAAGACACAAAAAAGAAAATAAATTTGTTTTAGAAGGTGTAGGAATAAGATTTCAAAGCAAATACAAATGAAATGATTTAATGTCTCAGTAGAAATGACACAAATATATTTAAGTACATACATTTTCCTAGCTCATAGTAAACACAGGTAAGTTGAGAACAAAGCAGATCTACATCACAATCAACAACACGTTACTTTTTCCACAATTCCTCTTCTGGTTTCTTAGTTTAAAAAGTTTCAATTGTATGATAAAATTAATTCCAGATAAAATTTCAGCACAGGATAAAAATTTCAGAACAGTAAAATAATCTTTTTACTTAGAAATAGATATTAAAAATGCTTTTCCCTCATATTTCTAGATAAATAAAGTATAATGAACAATGAGGCAGTCACAGTGTGATAATTCCAGTCAATAACATTTTGTGTTCTACCAGATGAACTCGAATACTTTTATTGATCTATTAAACTACATAAACCAAACTCACTTTTATCAATGCAAATAACTTTTAGAGAAGTTTTCCTGCATGCAGTCAACTACGTTTTAAACCTGTCAACTAACAAACCCTAGAAGAAAGCTTCAACATGATTACATGACCAGGTAGAACCTTCCTCAAATCATATCCACACAGCTTTTTAAAAAATGGACTTATTAGATATAGTCTTACAAAATGGTCACAGCTGGAAGACTTCTTATCATATGTCTGCTTAAGCATTGCTGAACTCAGGACTAAATAACAACTATCGAAAAAATTTAAATCCATATAGAATGTGTAGGAGGAGTGTTTTCAAATATCATAGATTACACCTAAATCCAAGGCCTCTGCCAGGGGTGTAGCCAGCCCACTTATCCGTACCTTTCTTTCATTGGACGCTAAACTCTGCTTGCGAAGACTTTTTGAGGCAAGTGAAATTGAAATCGAACTAAATTCGACAACTGGCACCCATGCCAATGTCGTCTCCTTCATTGGACACGAAACTCAGCTTGCGAAGACTTATTGGGGCAAGCGAAAGAGAAATCAGGATGGCACCTGTGCCCAGCATTGCCTTTCTGGCACTTGTGCCCATGACATGGGTAAGGATTTTTGAGCAAGATCGTTGCCAGTGCCCCTGGACTGGCTCTTGTGCGGGTAGCACATAAACTACACCATTTTGCGCATGGCGGTTGCCAGTACCGCCTGACTGGCCTTCGTGCGGGTGACATGTAAAAGCACCCACTACACTCTCTGAGCGGTTGGCGTTAGGAAGGGCATCCAGCTGTAGAAACTCTGCCAAATCAGATTGGAGCTTGGTGTAGCCATCTGGTTTCACCAGTCCTCAGTCAAATCGTCGAACCCAAGCTAGCATGGAAAGCGGACGTTAAACGATGATGATGACGATGATGATGATGAAAAATACCCATAATACTGTGCACGAAACCCATTTTGTTCAGGTGCAACAAATGATTCTATCAACAACCTAATGTAGGTGGGGGCAGCACTGCCAGGTTTTCTAGTTTTGTGACGAATGACTCCAGAATGACTGTTTGTCTTTTATAATGTGATTCAAGCCAATTGTTTACTGCAATAAATTTGCTGAAAGTGAGCTTTGTGCAGAGCCATTCCTATTCCTTTTAATCATACATATTGTTCATATACACACCTATACACATAAGCTTTTATTTATTTATTTTAGGGTTCATTGAGCATTTTTTGGCCATATATTACTTTCCATTTCACAGTAAAGAAATTCTAGGACAATCGTAATTCTGTTGTAAAGATACTGAATTTTCAAACATCTCATAAGTTGTGTGATATAATTATATGATACATGTAGATAATCTTACAATAATTTACTTTCAATTAAATGTATTGGTTTGAAACACTAATGAAAGAAAGATCTCAGATATCATGTGTGGTGAGAGAACTCAGCAAACAAACACTGCACAAGTCAGGTGCATTAGATATCAGGTGTTTTATTCGTAAAAGAAAAGATACTAACTACCAATATAAAACATAATATTCATGAGTATTTGTTACTACGGGAGAGAGGTACAGCTAATAGACTTGGATATATAGTGAGAATGAATAACAGTATATTTAAGGAACAGCTGGTGGCTGATAGCTGCAGGAATTGAAGGAAGTAAAAAGAGCAAGTGGAATGAGATAAATAAAACTGAAAAAGGGATTTCATATAAACTGCCTCAAAGTAAATACCAATCAGGTCAAAAGTGAATTTAAAAAGTAAAAATATGAACAAGTTAAAATGCAGACAATATTGGTGGTAGCAGTGGCAGGGGTGCTTCATGACAATAATTCCTGTCACAACCCCTAACTGTTTCCAAGTAAGGTAATATTTCCCTATGCCAAGACATTTGTTCACGAAAGATTGGAAATGAAGGACTCTGCTTGTAATGACAGTACTGCTTGCTTGCAATCATCACTGAATGTGAAGACAAGGTTCACAGGAACACACATATACATATGTAGTACATTGTACACACACACACACGCATGTATATAAAAATATGAGAGAAAGGAAATGGAATTCACAAGACTCCTTCATTATTCACTATGACAGTTTCGACCCATCATGCACCAGTGTCTTGTGGGTGAGACACTGTACTAACTGCTGTGGTGCATGCATATATATATATATATATATATATATATATATATATATAT
>NC_068982.1:99148089-99149749 GCF_001194135.2 Octopus bimaculoides
TGTGTGTGTGTGTGTGTGTGTGTGTGTGTGTGTGTGTGTGTGTGTGTGTATATATATATATATATATATATATATATGTATATGTATTATATATATGTACACATGCACACACACATAAATGATGACAAACCAAATAATGACAATTTTTAATGCCTTTGATATATATATTTCAGATAATTGTACAACAGATAAAAAGGAATATCATCTCTTATGCAAAATCTTCCATGTATCAAAATATTTTGATATGTCTTAACTGTAGAAGATTTTGCAGAGGAAATGAAATTCCGTTTTTTCTATCTACCATGCAATTATCTGAAATGTATGCATTAAAAGCATTAAAAAATATCATTATTTGGTTTCATTTAATTTTACACATTATATGACTATGTCCTGTACATGCTAGCCAATCTTAACTCCATTCACACCGATACTATAACAAGGATTTGGAGTGGTTTGTTCTGACTTGAATTGAAAATTCTGGTAACATACATTGCTTCTAAGCAATTACATACACACACACACAACAGGCTTCTTTCAGTTTCCATCTACCAAATCTACTCAGAAGACTTTGGTTGACCTGGGGCTATAGCAGAAAACATTTGCACAAATTGCCATGTAGTGGGACTGAATGCAAAGCTATATGGTTGGGAAGCAAGCTCCATTACACAGCCATGCCTGTGCTTATACATACATACATGTTGTAGAGGATAATTTTTTTTTTTTTTTTTTTGAAGCTGAAATTACAAATTACATTTTATTTTCATTCTTGTTCTATGACCACAAGTAAAATAACAACATCATCCCAGTTTTAGACAATTACATGTCTTAGCCAGATGACAATAATCTGCTGGGTATGCATACACACACAGAGAAATATTTCCTTGTATAGATGCTAAAAAACAAAATTCTGAAGGAATACAAGCTGCCACACACTCTTTTTCAAAACACCAGAAACAAAAGTCCATAAAAGAATAAAATGTCTTTTACTCGCAAAAAAATACCCAAAATCACTTAGCCATGAAAAGCACCATTTATCAGGGATATAGCTAATGTCTTCAATTACTTTTTCTAATAATCCATTCATGAGCAACCTTTCTCACACATTTAAAACCTTATTCAAACAAGAGAAAAATGTCCCATCACCAACAAATCCCAAACAAATAAAAAAACATCTGCAATTGTAACAAACACCACATCCCAAAACAATCAATAAAGAGGCAGAAAGAAACACCCAATCAATAAACACAAAATGTTGACCAATGAACAAACACAAGCACTAGACAAAAGGATATAAATAGAACGCCAATACAGCAATGTAGCAGTTCTCACCTTAAGATCATAGTGACATGAAACTTTCAAGTTTCAGTCCCATTACACACACACAATACATTTGCACACAGTATATATATATATATATATATATATCTATCATCATCATCATCATCATCATCGTTTAACGTCCGCTTTCCATGCTAGCATGGGTTGGACGATTTGACTGAGGACTGGTGAAACCGGATGGCAACACCAGGCTCCAGTCTGATTTGGCAGAGTTTCTACAGCTGGATGCCCTTCCTAACGCCAACCACTCAGAGAGTGTAGTGGGTGCTTTTACGTGTCACCCGCACGAAAACGGCCACGCTCGAAATGGTGTCTTTTATGT
>NC_068982.1:99150132-99152773 GCF_001194135.2 Octopus bimaculoides
CATACCAGCGCAATCGTCTCTCTTGCACGCCACAACTGATGCTTCTAATGTTCAGCTTTTCTCTCAAGATACTTACACTCTGACGGGTATTCACATTGACATTACACATCCAACGGAGCATACTGGCTTCATTCCTTGCGAGCTTACGTATGTCCTCAGCAGTTACAGCCCATGTTTCACTGCCATGTAGCATGGTTGTTCGTACGCATGCGTCATACAGTCTGCCTTTTACTCTGAGTGAGAGTCCCTTTGTCGCCAGCAGGGGTAAGAGCTCTCTAAACTTTGCATATATATATATATATATAATTAATTCAATATTAGGATAAAATCTTTTGACCTTAGAGTCCCTCTAAGTGTGAGGCATTAATGTATAGTAATGCCCTTATATAAATAAATATATATATATGTATATACACACACGTGCAATATACATATTTATGCATACATACATACATATGTATTCTATTTATAATCCAATTAAGTCATTTGGTGCTCTGAAGTTTCGCTTGAGTGTTCACAGGATCAGAGACTGACTTGACCAAAATAAAAATTGTATGCATGTAATTCCTTATATATCTTAATCACTGATCAAGTAGACCATAACTAAAGAAGGTACTCAATGTGTTGTAAATGCAGAGTCTCACACATTTAAAACCTTATTCAAACAAGAGAAAAATGTCCCATCACCAACAAATCCCAAACAAATAAAAAAACATCTGCAATTGTAACAAACACCACATCCCAAAACAATCAATAAAGAGGCAGAAAGAAACACCCAATCAATAAACACAAAATGTTGACCAATGAACAAACACAAGCACTGACTTGACCAAAATAAAAATTGTATGCATGTAATTCCTTATATATCTTAATCACTGATCAAGTAGACCATAACTTAAGAAGGTACTCAATGTGTTGTAAATGCAGAGTCAGTAGTTCTTTTATTAACCAGGTAATGCCTTACAGCTGTTTCAATTCATTCTTGTATTTCTTTAAACACTGGCCTTTGAAGGAATAAGAGAATGTAATGTGTAATTGTACAATTGTAAGCATCACCTGGTTAATATAAGATAGATATATATACACACACACATAATATTAAGTCATGTGGCTAGGTTTCTCTCTCTCTCTGTTATATCATCACTTTTACATCATCACTTTTTGAAATGTAATTCATGGTGTCTGATTATATTGTTTTCTCTTGTAAATCAATTTTTTGGAATCCATGAATAGACGAAAAGTTTGTGTTGTTTATGAATATGAGGTCTGTCGTGGAATCAATCCCAGAGAGCTCAAAACATCAATGAGGTGTTTGGTGAAGATGTGGTGGATGAGCACACTGTACATTGATGGTTTGAAAAGTTGCAGTCTGGTAACTTTACTCTTGAAAATCAACACCATGGTAGACCTGAGACCAAGGTGGATAAATTCCAACTGTATTGGACTATCTGAAACAAATCGGCAAGGTAAAGAAGCTGGACAAGTGGGCACCACATGAACTGAAAGAGCATCAAATGACACATCATTTTGAAACTTGCTGTTCTTTGCTGTCATGGCATAAAAGTGAACCATTTTTGCATTGTATTGTTATGTGTGATGAAAAATATTCTTTTCAATAATAGCAAGCTTTCTGCACATTGGCTGGATAGAAGAGGTGCCAAAGCATAATCCAAAACAGAATATTCACCAAAAAAGGCTAATGGTGTCTGTTTGATGGTCCAGCACTGGTGTCATCCACTGCAGCTTCATGAAATCTGATAAGTCAATTACAGCAGATGTATAAACCAACCTATTGGATAAAACGATGAATGAACTAGCAATTAAACAACTATGATTGGTCAATAGAGACAGGCCAATTCTCTTGCAAGACAATGCTCGACCACATGTTGCACAAAGAACACTACTCAAGTTACAGGAACTGAACTTGGAACTACTGTCATCCACCATATTCACCAGACCTTGCACCAACTGACTATCACATTTTCCAGGCATAAGACAACCTTTTGCAAGGAAAAAACTTCAAATATGAAGAAAAAAAAAAAACCCAGCCTTTGTGATTTCATCACCTCTTGCTCTCCAGAATTCTTCGCTGCCAGTATAAATAAACTACCGATATAATGGCAAAATTGTGTTGATAATTTAGGTGCATATTTTGATTAACTGTATTGTTTTTTGTTGAGATAAAGTAAAATAAACTTTCAGTTCAAAGTTGGACATTTGATTCTTAATGACCTTGTTTCAGTCATTTAACTGTGGCCATGCTGGAGCACCACATTTAGTCAAACAAATCGATCTCAGGACTTATTCTTTCTAAGCCCAGTATTCTATCAATCTTTTTTGCTGAACCGCTATGTTACGGGGGTGTAGACACACCAACATCAGTTGTCAAGCGATGGTGAGGGGGGACAAACACAGACACACAAACATATATATATATATATATATATATATATATATATACACACACACACATACAACTGGCTTATTTTAGTTTCCGTCTACCAAATCCACTCACAAGGCATTGGTTGGCCCGAGGCTATAGTAGAAGACACTTTCCCCAGGTACAACACAGTGGGACTGAACCTGGAACCATGTGGTTGAGAAGCTACTACACAACCATGCCTGTGCCTACAAATATATA
>NC_068982.1:99153511-99184862 GCF_001194135.2 Octopus bimaculoides
ATATATATATAAAAGGAATAGAAATAATGAAGTTAGTGAGAATGGCAGAGTGTGAGCAGAGAGAAAAAGAATAACTGCAAAAAGATAAAAAGAAATAAGAAAATGGATCAAGGACTAGAGCCTTGAAATGTACTGGAAAAAAAGGCAGAAATATACTCTATCATTTGTAACAAGTGCAATGCTAGTGTGTGCGTGTGTGTGTGTGTGTGTGTGTGTGTGTGTGTGTGTGTGTGCACATGCATACACGCATGTAAAAATATAATCATTATTGCCATCATCATCATTATTTTACATCTGCTTTCCATGCTGGCATGAGTTGGGTGAGTCATCATAGTTCGAGTCAGTTCTTATTTGGAGATACTGCTCTCCTAGATTGAATGGAAGACCATATACATACACAAACATACATATCACCCATCATCATATATTGCCTAGATTATTATTTTCAATGGGACACTACATGAGGAAAGACAAAACAATCAAAACATTAAATGCATGACCAAGCAACACTTATTTATGACAAATATATCTCTAACATCATTTGAACTCATTCTGTAATATTTCAGAGAAAGTAAGAATAACATCGGAGAATTTTTATAGGTTTAGCTATGCTACAACCACCTTTACTTGAATAATTTTTATACTAATACTTTCATCTTTCTATTTGTTGATGGGCTAGGTTATTTTAAGATAAGACTGTGTGTGTAAACAAGTCAGTTGCAATGATAAGTCACACATTTAGAGTATTTACTACGGAAACACTCAAACAACTGACAAAGAATGGACATTCAGAAGCTATAAGTGATTTCTTTCTCAGTGACAAGATGTTTTTTGTTTGTTATTCTGTAAAGTTTAACTTGTTTTAGCAGACCGATAAAAGCTGAAAAAAAAAAAATTAAAGAAAAGAAAACATTGTTATAGTAGAATCTTTTAAAATTACATAGTGCAAAGAAGAGAGGGAGTTAGTGACCATATTCTTTTGAAGCTCTTCCGAGGTTGGTGAGGTTGATGTAGTTGGTGTTTAATTTGATCTTCCATAGTCTAATGAATATTGGGAAAATCTAGGCTATAGAGGTGTTTCAGAAGATTACTGTCTTAGGAGAAAAAAACTGAGTGTAGAGTATTTAGTGTATACAGTACGAAACAACAGAAGGTGACAGCGAGACAAAAAGAGAAAATGAAAGGGTAAATGGTGGGTTCAGAAATATTAAATATATTTCAGCACACTTAACTAATAATCATATTAATTAAACATTAAAAAAAAAAAGTCATCTGTCATGTCAAGTTGTAAACAAATTAGAAAAATGAACCATTCTTTGATAAAAGCTGGAATTGACTCCAGCTGAATTTGAAGACAAAAATGTAAACTAGAAACCGCAGAGTATTTAGTCAAGTCTTCTACCAACTTGATACTTGTTATACAAATAACAAACATTTATTTTGATAATAACCATCCATTTCTGAAATGTCAACTGCTTATCTGCTTAGACAAAGAAATTATTGGAAATATGACCATTCCAAAAATATTCTAAATGCTCTTGGAGCATAGATGATGAAAATAAAATAAAAACTATGAAATTAAACTCCCATGTAGCTCATCTAAACAGGACACACCCAAATTTTCAGGAAACCCCCCCCCCAAAAAAGCATGTATCAAATTATACAAACTTTAAAACAGCACAAATATTTACTTTCTTTATGATTCCATAGTAAATTCTTGTTGGTGGGGTGAAATATTTCCAAAAATCAAGAAGAGGTCAGGTGAATACCAAAGTAACTATTGATATGGTTTCACTAAAACAACTTCAAACCAAATAAACTTTACTGAGGTAAATGGCTTGTTTAATAATTTTTTCCTCTACCTTCACTTAGATATAACAGCCAACCATTTTATTTTGCAAACTTTAGTAGAAACTGTTTTTACTGGAACATTACTAATATGTTGTTGCTATGAAACTTTTAAAAAGAGATCGCAGATATAAAAATGATAAAATAAAGTTTTTAAAATTATGAACCATACATTGATTCAAATTGAAATCAATAGACAAGGAATGAGTCTTGTTGCCCTCTATATGTGTGCGTCACAAATTTGAGTTTGGAAAAAACCTAGAATATTTTAACTGAAATATGTTCTGATAAACGTGTATGTGTGCATGTGCACATGAATGCAGTCAGTCTGTTTATCTTTTATCTTGTTTCAGTAATTTGACTGTGACCATGCTGGGGCACCGTCTTGAAGGTTTTAGTCAGACAAACTGACACCAGGACTTTTTTTAAAGCCTAGCAATTATTGTCAGTAAAACACACCAACACTGGTTGTCAAGCGGTGGTGGTGAGATAAACACACACACACACACACATCGTTGCTATTATGTTAAACTGTTGTATGTCTTAATTTGGCCAAATGCATTTTTTCAATATTTATTTTTGCTTGCAATAGTTGGTTCTTTTGGTTAAACTATCGTACCTCCAGCTGCTTCAGATGCCAAGATATCAAAAATTGTCAAGGTGTAGTACAACGGATTTGCTATGGAATGGTGAAACTATTTTTTCATTTTCTGAAAAAGCAATGTTTTGAACTTACAACACTTTTGCATAATAACAACAATTATCATCATCATCATCATCACCATTTAACGTCCATTCATGCTGGCATGAGTGGGGCAGTTTGACTGGGTTGATCCACTTGAAGACTGCACCAGACACCAGTCTGATTTGGTATGGTTTCCTACAGTTGGATGCTCTTCCTAACGCCAACCACTCCAAGAGTGTAATGGTTGCTTTTACGTGCCACCAGCACGGGTGCCATTTGCATGACACAGGGGTGCGTTTATATGCCACCAGCACAGGTGCCAATTTGCATGACACCAGTATCTGTCACAACTGCAATTTTGCTCAGCTTGATGGTTCTTCTAAGCACAACATAATGCCAAAGGTCTTGGTCATTACCTCTGTGAGGCCCAACACTCGAAAGGAAATATATATATATATATATATATATATATATATACATACATACATATACAGGCTTCTTTCAGTTACAGTCTATCAATTCCATTCACAGGGTTTTGGTTGGCCTGAGGCAATAATAGAAGACACTTGCCTAACGTGCCATGCTGTGGGACTGAACCAAAAACCATGTGGTTAGGAAGCAAGCTTTTTACCACACAGCCACACCTGCATTTTTTTTTTTTTTTTAATGTCAATCAAAGCCTATAGCTTTTCCAGGCCCTCCAAGACTAGTAAGACTGATGTTCAGTTTGAACAACTAAAGGTTGGTGTGACTAGAGACAAAAAAAAAAATTGAAAAAAATAAAAGGCATAGCCAAGAAGAGAATTCCATAGGATGCAGTTATGAGGAGAAATGACTGAAGTATTTTGTGCAAAATCAAAGAGGTAAAGAGAACAGTATGAGTGGAGATGTTGCTGTGGTAGAGATAAAAAGCACCCAGACAGTGTTCTTTCTCCATACTGATGTGCCTTGAATGTGTGAAGGATGTGAAAGAGTACACCCAGGGTATTTGGTCAAATACTGAGTTACCTCTGATGAGTTAGGAATATAACACATAACATGGATATAACACATGATAACATGTGCTTAAATGCATGTAGACATCTGCATGCTTGCATCATGAAGAGTCGGTGAGAATGAATAAAGATGTGTGGAAGTGTGAATGTATGATGTGATAAAACTCAAGCTATGTGAAACAAAATTTCATCAGATGTTATCTGAAATACATCTGCCAATACAAATATTATTTAAGACACAGAAAAAAAACCCACAAAAACTCAACTAAAAATGTATTTAAAAAAATATTGTAATATACATCTTTTGGGAATGTCTTGGTTTGTCATCCTAGTGTTCAAAAACGGAAATAAGTTGCTTGCAGTGAAGTACTATCTGATCACATTCACCTCTTATATTAACAGTAGTCAAGAGAGTAGTGAGATCAAAGATAACTTCCAGCCTACAAAGTAACTATCTCCTAAATCCCAACCAGCATAGTTTTCTTGATGGCAGAAACTGTTTAACACAGTTTCTTCACCACACGAAGACATTTTAAACAGTCTTGAAGAGGGCTCCAACACTAATCTCATATATCTTGACTTCAGTAAAGCCTTTACCAAAATTGACAAGAAACTGCTGAAAGAATTATCCAATACTGGAAAGATATTGCAGTAGATTGTTTCCTGGTAAACAAAACCCAACAAGTAATTGACAGAATCCTTCAGAATATTGTGTCGGGCCCACAGCAAACATCAACAGAATAAGTAGCTAGACAGAACACCAATCTATGATTCAAAGATATAAAAGAAAAAATGGCATGACAGGCTTTGATTGCTGAGATTGCCTCAAAAGGTTCTGACTCTAGTCTCTCCAACACCAATATGATTGCTATATAATTTGTACAACATGGAAAATATTCCTTTAACATTGTCCAAACAATGCTGGTATCAAGTTAACAAATTTCTAAAGAATAGGTCTCCATGACAACACCTGATAAAAATCAAGCTCACATCACATATTGTAACAGCCTCCCAAAAATAACAGTCAGACCATTTATACCTGGATACATTTTCACCAACAGCAACTCCTTACTTGAGCAAGATAAAGTGTCCCAAAATATAACTTGAAAGATCTCATCAGGTGATGTTTTTAGTTAATCATAGCCTGTTCCAATAATGGAAGAAGTAAAGTTATCAAAATATACAGGTTGGGCTAAAAGTCATGAACGTATTTCTTGTTTTGTAAATAATTTGGTGACCTTGATGGTGCCCTGTAAAAAGCACTCAGTACACTGTAAAGTGGGTGGCATTAGGAAGGGCATCCAACCATAGAAACCATGCCAAAGCAAATAGTAGAGTTTGGTGCAGATTTCTGACTTGCCAACCCATGCCAGCATTATGGAAAACAGGAAATGATGATGTATGTCTGTGTATACACACACACACACACACTTTCAATGAACTAAACACTCACATATACAATTGGATTCTTTTCTTTACTCTCTATACAGCACCAAATTTAAAATACCTACAGTAAATAAAACAAGCCAAGCCTGACCATATAAAAAATATGAAAATATATAATATCTCAAGAAAATCATTCATGCTTGGATTATTATTTTTTTGTTTCTGTAGTAAACAAAAATAAGGTTAGTACTACAATTTTGTAAATTAGTACAAGGTCACAAATATGTAAGGCAGAGGTAAAACCAATAGAATTAATCTCAATTGTTCACTAGTAGATATGGTGTTGAATAGTATATAAGTCTTAACCCATGCCATGGAACATGGACATTAACTGATGCTGATGATGGTGATCTATAATGTACAAACCTATAGGTGTCAGCCAACAGGTATGTCAATAGGTGCAAGCATGGCTGTATGGGTACAAAATTTGCTTTGCAACCACATGGTTTCAGGTTTTGTCCCACTACATGGGATCTTAAACAAGTGTCTACTCCACATACCCTCATGAACATCATCTGGGGGGAAAAAAATACAGTGATAGTGTTTATATTCGGCAATAAACAAAAGTCCCATAGTTCAGCAGATGCATGCAGGCCAGTGAAATGAAAAGTATTCTATTTGAAAGACGAGTGGAATACAGGAAGTGCATCCAGCTGCAAAAAATATACCTCAAGAAATTTTGTCTAACCCGTACAAGCAAGGAATAAATAAATGTAAAAACAATGATAGTGATGATGATTATGTGTATAAATTTCACATGAAATATAGAAGCTGTAAATGACTACCTTTTTTGAATTGTCTCAGTGGACATCAGAAATGAGATCAGCCAAATCTAGCCATCTATATACAACAATACTGTATAGAGCCAGTGTAATGTAACAACCCAGAAGAATAAACTTTGGGGAGATTTGAACTAAGAACATGTAGAAACAACTAAATACTGTAAGGCACTCAATCAGGCAGGTGATCTACTCTTCTCCACTGATTCATTGTCATTAGATTAATAACAATATAATGATGATGATGATGGTTTCTAATATAGGCATGAGGTTGCAATTTTGAGGAAGTTTAATAATAGCAATAATAATGATTTCTGATTTAGGCACAAGACCAACAATTTTGAGGAGACTGAATTAGTTGATACTATTGACCCCAGTACTTTAATGGTACTTTATTTTATCAACCTCAGAAGGATGAAAGGTAAAATCTGACATCAGTTGGATTTGAACTCAGACTGTCAAGAAACAAAATAATAAAATATTAATATAATAACAACAACAATAATGCTTTTAAAATTTGGCACAAAGTCAGTCATTTCAAGGGGAGGAAGTAAACTGATTATATCAACTCCAGTATTATATCAACTCTGGAGCAATGAGAAGCAAAGTTGATGTCAGTAGGATTTGAACTAAGAATATAAAGTGAGGTAAGAAAAGATGTTAAACCTTTTTCCTATGCTCTTCCAATACCAGCTCACCTGACCCCCACACTTGAATGCTACTTTATTATACCAACCCTGAAAGCAAAGCTGACTTTTGCAAGATTTGAACACCAAATGTAAAGAGCCGTAATAAATATCACAAAGCACAGTTTCTGATACGCGAATGATTCCAACAATTTGCCATCCTAGGCCAAAAATTAGAAATTGAGAGGAGGAGGCAGTCAATTATCTTGACCTAGTATTTAATTAGTACTTTATTTTTTTTTATCCACAGAAGGATGAAAGACAACGTTAACCTCAGTGGGATTTAAACTCTGAACAGAAGTACTACAAGGCTTTTGTCTGATATTTATGCTTAGGAAGTATTCAACAGAAAATTGTCAGTTGAAATGAGTCACTTGATATTGGTTACAAGAGCAACTACTTCTCATATGATTACTACTTGATAAAAGGACTCTTTCAAGGATTGATAGTATATGTGTTTGTATGTGTTTGTGTGCGCACGCAGAAAAATAAACAAGTCCAATATACAGTAGAGGAGTCAGTATTCAATACTATTCAACACCATAAACAAAAGGGTCTCTGTTTTCTCTTCTTACAGCAACACCCACTCCCAGAAATTAAAAATTTATATACATAGTTTTTATAATATTTCCCAATAACTACATTTTCAGTTGGTAGTGAATGATATGCCTGACAAAAGAAAAGAACAAAAACAATCCTGCTTTAACTTTGGTTAGAAAAATAAAAGACAGAGGGAAAAAAGTCTTCCATGTTAAAAGTAAACAAAATAAAATGTAAAAAATTTTTAATTGATATCCACAAGTTTTACTATTTATTCTTATATCAAAAGAACTAAAACAACTATCTTATCTATTTTACTGAGGCAATGAAAAAAAAAATCACAATCTCTCTCTCTCTCTGATAATAGTAGTTATGGTGCTATTAGCACAGAGTAAAGCAGTATTGCAATTTGGTTTTGAATCCCAGATAGCTATCACACATTTACTGATAATGATTGTAGAAAAAGCATGAATGCTTCAATATACTACTTACTTTCCCTCAACTGAAATTCTTAATAAGGAGAGATCCTTGCATACACAAAAGCTACATAAATTATATAATCACAAATAAAATTCGGATACATTAAAACAGATGCTACAATGACCAAACCTTAATACCAGTAACTATCAGGAAATAATTTGGGTAATCAAAGAAATCAGCAGTTCAAGTACCAATCCTGACACAACAATACATATACATACATTATATATATATATATATATATATATATAAAACTTTAGTTAAGATTCAACTACTTATATCACTGCAACCAACTCTCATAATAATTCTACTATAAAACTGAAAAGTTGGTAATAGACAAAAAGTAGAGAAATACATACACTAATAAATCATACCAATGTCTCAATTTCCAAAATCATATAACCTCATAAGCATGAAAAAAGTGTGGTATATGTGTGCATGTTCACACACATACACACACACACACACACACACACACACACACACACACACACACAATGCTAACAATAGTAAAAGGAAAAAAATGGAGTTTCCTATCATGTTAAATGTGCAATAAATATGCCAATGATAAAAATATTTATGTATTTAGTTATGGATTTAGTTTTTGTTTCTCTAAAATTCAATATATATAAATAGATGTAACTTCAGCTTTTATTAACTTGATGTTAAAACAAAAATATATTATCACCTTGTTTCAAGTAGTTGAACAGGATTGTAGGACAAGAAAGCTAAAAGAAGAAACAACTGAATAAGAAAACTGTTTATTCAATAATCCTTTATATTAAGTCATGTATAATAAAACTTATAAATATACAATTTAGAAACTTTGGTTACAAAAAATTATAGTAAAAAAAAACCCTACAAAGGTCAATGTATGGAATATGTCATAGAAACATATAACAATGCAAAATATAAACAGCATCACTATAACATGGTATGAGAAAGAATTGAAAGGAATCTGTTTCTTGGCAATCAATACTCTAACCTTGAGCCTACATCACATCTGCAATAAGCTGATCAATTTTTTTTTCCTCTTTGTAGCAAGGATTATGAAAAGAGAAGACATAAAATAATAAATTGTATTAGCTATGTGTTCTCAACCAATACATTTTCCTCCGTAAATAGAAACACCCATATCAAACTGAGAGCAACCAGCAGAAAATTGTCCAAGAACTCATTTTACTAAAATGGTGGCAGTAGGAATTTACTATAATTGCAAAAGCAAATGAATGTATAAAGGTTATACTACTTAAAGGGAAATTTAATAAGATATCTTCTTTAATTCACAAGAATAGACAGACTAGGATATTTTCAAACAGTTTTCTATTGCTAAGCTTAGATATGATGATGTATTAACATGCAATTTATTTCAGAAAATTGTATGTGCATGCATTATCTTTATTTATAGTTGAGTATTGTCAACCACAAAGTTACAGTCTTTAGATGTGAATAAGTGATCCGGTTTACCTTACATAACACACACACACACACACACACACACACACACACACACACAAGGAAGCAATTTGTAGCCCGGTTTAATATCACCATTTGGCCGTTAGGGGCTTTTAATAGAATACAGATGGTTACAAGCATTCAAGCCAAGAATCCAGTTTGACAATAGCTCCCTACATTCTTCACACTAGTCTTGGAGGCCCTGAAAAAGTTGATGGATGCTGCCATTCAACAACTAAGTCATATAAAATAAATAGAAATAAAAGGAAGAGAAAAAAACACCCAAAAGGTTGGGAATCCATATTTTATAATCACTATGCTGTGTCCATTGCCATGACATTGATATCTCAAATAGTCCAGTCCAACTAATTTTTAATAAGTTTCACAGGGTTAAAATAACTAACTCACTACTGCACTTCCTGCTATGTAAAAAATAGTGATGGTGGTGGCAGCAATGGCAACAGAATTACCCAGTGTTATTTGCATTAAAATTATATGACAGGACAGTTGTACCATATTGTATTATTTATAGATTTCCCCATTTTTGGCACCAAGTTACCTCTTTATAGCTTTGTTTTTCTTATTTACTTTTCAGGTTAAATCCCAAACTTCCTTCTATACAATGTTGTGGGTTTTTTTTTTTATAAGGATTATAGAGATAAAGAGATTGTAAGAACTTTCAACATTTTTACACACAACATAAAGTTGTCTATGAGAGGGGCCATATTATTCCAGTTACAGCCCAGCAACAGATAAAGCAGTCTCTGTGATTTATTTATGGACACTGAGTCTTAATGGAAACTGCAAACTTTTATATACAAGAAGAATTTCTGAATCAGATGGTACCTGAGTGTTCTAGGTATAAAAGTATCTCCCATAGAATAGTTACAGATTAACAGAATAAATAATATAAAGGTACTAATTTTTTTAGCTACCAGTCTTGTGCTAATAGCTGAAGCTGATCAAGATTACATTGTAGCATAATTGTGACTCCTATTTTCAACAGAAGTCAATGTTTTGCAAGCCTAGGAGATTTTAAAGAGTTTAAGACAGATTATTATTTTACTGGTTTTAGCCAAGGGACTGTGGACATGCAAGGGCAGCACTTTGATCAAATCAACTCTAGTACTTATTTTTTAAAAAAGTCTGATACTTATTCCATCAGACTCTGTCTTTGAAAAAGCATTAGGTGCCACTGTCACCATTTGATATCCATTTTCAATGGCAAATGGGTTGGATGGTTTGACAGGAGCTGACCAGCTGGTTAGCTGTTCAGACACCAATTGTCTGTAGTGGCATGGTTTATATGGCTGGATGCCTTTCCTAATGCCAATCACTTGGCTGTGTGCTTTGTATGTGCCACCGGTTCGGATGTGTTTATGCTGCACTGGCATGAGTGCATTATACATGGCACCGGTACCTATAAAGGATGGTTACAATTTTACATAGCTTGACGTGTCTTCTCAAGTACAGCAAATTGCCACAACTCCTGGTCCTTTGTCATTTCCTCAGTGATGCCAAACAGTTTCATATAAAGACAAGATACAAAAGAGAGATAAATACAAACACAGACTCAGACATACGTGCATACATAAACTTCTGATATGTCATCAGTAGTAATGAATTGTAGATGTAAAACTATGATGTCAGTACAGTGGATTACACAATTGTTGCTGTGACCAAAAAAAACCCCGTTTCAGTAGTCCAAAAGAATCAGTCAACAATATAAACAATAAGCTATAGGAACACCTTACAGAGGATTCATAAACTAAGGTATTTATAGACACAGTCATAAATCCTGGATATATTGGGTCATGGATCTACTTGTTCAAGAACAATCTAAAACCAAACAACAATCACCATCATTATAGTTTTCCATTGAGGCAGATTTTCTACAACCAGATGCTCTTCTTGCCACCAGCCTTCACCTCTTTCCAGGCAAGGTAATATTTCCTCATGGTCATAAATAAATATATAACCACACACATAGATGGATGTTGTATCAATTTTCATATTTTGCATCATTTACATCATGTTTAACATCATTTTACAGCTTAAGTTATGACAGTGTTCTATATTTCCATAAATATTTTTTTTTTTTAATCTTTTAGTTAGTAGGGAAGACATTGCTCATGACCCTGTACAGGGCATCAAAGACTAGTGGTAAGGAGATAGGATGTTACTTTAAAACTAAAAACCTGGCCTGAATGCTCACAACAGAGTAGTCTCTTCTGCAAAAGATTCCCAAGGTGTCAGACAGTGGTGTTATAAACTAAGTAACATTCCATTGGTCATGGCAGGATTTGAACTCAGAACACAAAAAGCCAGAAACTGCATGGCATTTAGTCTGACATTCATACTGTTGCTACCATGCGTTACTCTGGCTAGGTACATTTTTATCGATTCCAAAAAGATGGAAGCAAAGTTGATCTCAGTGAGATTTGAACTTGGTGTACAGAAAGCTGGAACAAATACTGTGAGGCAGTTTAACCAATACTCTAATAACTCTACCAATTCACCACCTTGTGTTATTATATAATTTACTTCTTTATATTCCAGCTTTCAAGCTTGTTTGTATGATATATGATTCTCAACATTTCTATGGTTTCTTGCAAATATTTCACAGCTGGATGGTTTCCCTAATTCCAGTCACTCAAATAAATGAATTGACTAATGCAAGTAAAATGGAGTATGTCTCTGGTATAGTAATATATTATAATGCAAGTCTTAAGAGTTGCTTGAGCATGAAGGTAAGGTCAGTAACATAGACAATAATTCAACGTTCATGTATTTGTAACCTATGTACCTCAATATATATAGTCAAGCAAAGAAACAAGCCTAAAGGCACAAATCAATAATATATTTTGGACAATGAAAATAGTTAAGTTAAGAGTGTTGTATACAATCAAATATTAATAATGATGATTTTTTTTAACAGACACAAAGCCATGCTATTGAAAGAAAGAACAGTCAAGTAAATTGACTCCAATATTTGACTGGTCCTTTTATGAGCAGAGCAGGGACAAAGAGCGAAGCTGAACCCAGTAGCATTTAAACTCAGAATGTGAAATGACATAAGTAAATAACTTAAGGCAATTTAGCTAGCACTACTGATTTCACAGCCTTTAATGATAACTATTTTTAGTTTAGGCTAAAGGCCAGCAATTTTGAAGGGAAGGGGATGGCTGATTACATTGACCCCAGTCACTGACTGGTATATTATTTTTATGAACCCCAGAGGGATGAAAAGCAAAGATGAACTTAGCAGAACTTGAACTCAGAACATATGAAGTCAAAAGAAATAATGCAAAGCATTTTCTCTGATGCTCTAATGATTCCACCAGTCCATTATGCTGCTGCTAATAATAATGATAATAACCCTTTCTGTTATAGGCACAAAACCTGAAATTTGGAGGAAGGGGTGTAGTTAATTACATTGCCCCCAATGCTCAACTGTACTTATTTTACTGACTCCGAAAAGATGAGAAGTAAAGTTGACCTTAGCAGGTCAAGTTCTGATTAACAAGCTCATGCAAGTAACCACTGCATATAAAAAAAAAATTACTGCATTATAATTTCTTCATAGAAATGTAATAGTAATAAAATCCAACCACATGTAATTTGATAATTTTATATTTGCAAATCTTCATCAACACTATATTACTTTGTACACAAACTATAAATCCTTCAGAGTCAGACTGTGTATCATATAAACATATCTAGACAAAAATGTGGAATTTAGGAATGTGACATGAAGCCCCAGTAAAAACAAGAATAAAACTAATATTGCTGTGTTGTATGTTTGACATTAATGTTTCTTTTGTCTTCACATTAACAGAGATAGGAATTTTTTCTTCCATCATTTTACATTTGCAAAATGGAGTGTCTTGCAGGAAGACCTACATACCTCAATATTTATGCTTACATAGTAGAGTATGTGTTATGAGATTTAATCGTATATGATCATGTTAGATTGTCCAGAATTGTAACTTCATGGCCAGTGTCTATAGCCAGCAGCAATTACAAGTCATGACCCTTATTTATGTAAATGAAAAAATGTGCCATAAGAATGTTATAACAATCTACATGATTAAGAAAAGTAATAGTTGTAGATTTCAGCATTTACCCCAACTCACCTTTTCTGTCCCTCTATCCCTATTCTCTTTCTCAAATTTACCTGGAGAGAGAGAGAGAGAGAGAGAGAGAGAGAGAGAGAGAGATGTGATAAGGGGACAGGAGTAGGTATCTAGCTGAAGAGGTGAATACATGGTTGAGAGAGAGAGAGAGAGAAAGAGATGTGAAGTTTACCTTACATCTCTCTCTATCAGCAAGATACCTGCTCCTGTCTGTTTATCACACTCTTTGCTATCCCTCAATATCCCACCCAGTTGAAGGATCTTGTCTTCTGAGTACTTAGTAACCTCACCAGTGTTGGTGCCACAAAAAAAAAAGAACCCAGTACACTCTTGTGAAGTTTTGGCATCAGGAAGGGCACCAAGCTGTGAGAAACCATGCCAGAGCAGACACTGTTGATTGGCCACAGCCAGCTGGCCAACATGAAGAAAAGGGTCATTAATAATAATGATTATATATATATACATATGTGTATCTATATATATATCACCAGTGAATGCTTTCAATTATAAATCACAACAAATTCTTAAAGAAAAAATATCCTTGAACAACAAAATATATTTTCTTAAATATTTTCTTTTTCAGTAGGGCTTAGTTAATTCTGATATTCTTACTTCAATTGTCTTCTAAGTGGACTCATAATACTTGACTAGATACTGGTGTGGAGTTTGTTAGTCATGAATTTGTATCCTTCACTGGTATTGTATTCTTGTTTAGTTCCAGGTCATCCATGAAGGATCAGACTTATGATCAAAGCTGTTACAGCTATGACACTTTTTAAGGAGTGTTGTATATAAAGAGTACACCTTGTAGTATGTCTCACCCAGTAGGGTGTAGTATTGCAATAGTGAACTTCACTAAAAAACTGAAGAGCCCGGGGAGTATTAAAAAGTGACAGACTAAGTCTTTCGGATTTAAAAGGGACCAGGCTGCTAACATTTCTGATATTTTGGTAGGTATCCTGGTTAATACAACAACAGTGTTATGAAGCAATTGAGAAGATTCATTAATGATATACTTTCTGAAAATAGATGGTATATTTGAACAAATAGATCATGCCTCTGCATGGCCAATAACACATTGAATGGCACCAACAAAAGCTTAAATATGCATTAATTAATGGGACAGAGGCAGATAGCTTGTTGATACTTCAGCTATCATAGTAGTGGGTAGGTAAACAAAGAGAAATGACATCTTATAGTGGGTGGCTGTGATGAGGTAATCTTTAGGAGTGGTGTATGCACTGCAAACAACTGGCAAAGAAACAAATAAAAAATTGTCATGAGAACTAAAAACCTGAATTTTTTTTTACTTATGTTTTTGTTTTATATATTTTAAGCTTTTGTAATCACAAGACAAAAACAAAACATTGATACTTTCATTTGTAGCCTTTTAGCTATAAACTTATTTTACTCACTTTCTCCTACACCTTATGTGAACAATTCATTTAACAGAAGCTTCGTAATGATTCATGTATCAATCTAGACAATCCCTTTATAGAAAATTGTACACTAACATTATACAAAGGATTCTGAATAATAAACTCAACTTCCATATTTTGTCGCACAAAATTGCATTCTGAAAATAATGAAAATCTGATAAAAACAATTGATATCAAACAACAAAAATCTAGTAATACTTTTTTTTAATTGTTCTTAAAACTTTTATAATGTTGTTAATAATGATAATGAGGAAAAAAATTAACAATAACAACTGTCATTCTTTGTAACTTACAATTTTGGTGGATATGAACAAAAGATAAAAAAGTTAAAGAAAAACTTCATTCTTGGAAGATATTTAATATGACAGTAAGTTTTTGTCAACTAATGTAAAGATAGAAGAGACTGAAAAATTATAAACAAAAATACAAAGTACCCTAAAACTTAGAGCTCTCAAAGAGACCTGATCAGTTTCTGACCCTCAACAATTTCAAATTAGATCCAGAACACAGTTGCTGTTACAAACAAACATTCTAGAATGAATGAATATTCCCATCTTCAGAGCCAAGGGATAGGGACCTCAGATACAACCACCATTCTTGTCCATACATTGTGTCTACACACACTCCTAGCCTTCACATTTTCATGGGCACTCATAGGTAGTGAGGATTTATGCTTGAAGCTGTCCTCCTAGTCTAGCTACCTTCCAAGGCAGCCAAACCAAACCTGACCACCCAATTATAGTGCCCAATGTAGCTCTGGATAAAGAAGTGTTCGAGCATGGCTGATGCCAGTGCTGCCTGACTGGCTCCTGTGCCGGTAGTGATGGGTAAAATATGTCCATAAATTTCTTCTTCATTTTGTGCTCACACCACAAGATGTTTTGAGCTTTCATGACTAGCTGGTGTAATCTTGAGGCTCCTTCTTCCCCTTCCAGATTTTGTTCCAAAGCAAAGAATGCTCGCTACACACACTCTGAAAAAAGGCTATCCTTGTTGACACTGACATATTTGTTTACCAGATATTATGAAGACTGTTATACATGTACACACACACATAAGACCATATAGAACATTACATAAGTAAATATATAGACAGGATGTGAAAAATAAAATAATAATTAAACAAAGAGATATAGAAATTGAATGTACAATACAGGGTTTTTTTTTTTCTTTCTCTCTCTAATTACAAGTTCATAGACTTGTTAGATAAATAAATGCATTTTAGATATGAATCATTACTCACTTTCACATGTCCCAATTCACAATTATCAGAGAATTGTCCAATATTCATTGGGCAGTATATAAAAGTATAACTGACAATCCCTAAACTTAAAAATTGTTAATGCCATACATGAACACAAAAACATGTCAAAGTTTATTTTTAAAATGCTGTATTTTAAGCATGTTGTTCTGTATTCAAATTTTTGCATAAATAAACAGTCATACTTTTATATCCTAATTTATAACTGAGTTTGCAAGCACAGTTCAAACAGTGCAAATGAATTAACTACCATAAATTAATTGGCAAACTACGAGTCATTTCCGGATTTCTTTAACTTTATGTCCTACCATAGCAGAATGATCATGGTTCAACAATGAATGAATAAATTTGAACATGCTTCAAGCTATAATCAACATAATTCATTGTAAATTTTTATATAATCTGGTTACAATGAGCAATGCAGTTTAATTAAACTGAATTGTTCTGAAACAATAATTAAAACAAATGTTTAAAAACTTTTTCTCATAATAAAAAAGAAAAGGAAAGAAAGAAAGAAAGAAACATATAAAACACTTTATGATTAGCAATTGCTAGTAAATATTGAGAATTTTCTATGTAATCATCATCAAAATTAAGCTAACTCTTTCTGTGCCTTCATTTGCTGTAATGATTTCTGTTCCACTCTCACCTAAATCCAATCTCTCAAGTCAAACATAGTCTTCAAGTAGTTGTTCAGACTGCTAGAAATAGCAGCCAAATCTCCCTCAAATCACATCCTAACATCTTTGAAAAGAAAGGACACATTAAATAATGTAGTCTAAGAGAGATTATGTCCAAAATTGAGTTGTTCACAACTAGGATGCCTCTGATCTTAGATGTCTGATTTAGAAAGAGTAACAACAGCAAGTCTTATTTCAAAAGCTATGGGCACTGCACCTGCTTCTCAACAGAATACAAAATTATACTTACTAAGTACATTTAACTACAATCTCTGACAATAAGAAACTGAATAAGTTTTAAATTTAAACAGTTTATAGCCTGAATGCACAAGTGAAATTGCCACCTTAATTTACTTCTCTGTAATGTGCTGAATTTTTAAGATCAAATAAAAGTTAAATTCTTATCATTATTTTGTTTAGTTCAAATTGCTGTGGAGAGAGAGGTGGGTAAGAGAAAGATGGAGAGAGAAGAGCTAAGAAATAAAACAGTCCAAATGGATTTTATCCCCATGATTAGAATGCAAGCATAAATTATCTTGTAAATAGCTTTTATTAGCCTAAAGCTGATATCTTATTGGCTTGCAATTACTATCTGCACTGCAACATAATTGACCAAATCAACAACCAATCACAAGATTGAAGACACACATCAATATTCAAACACATACATACGCAATAATATTTGAGAAAAAAAAACATAATAAAAATATTTTGATACATGCAGAAATTGTTGATATTTAGGACTATAAATAACATTCTGATTTTTCTTTTCTTTGTTATATAATACTTGGCAAATTAAATATTTAAGAAATATTTCAGGAAATAATTTAAGAAAAAAAGTTTTGAGTTTTTTTATTTAAAAACAAATGCATTTCAATCACAGAATTTCACTTTGAACAGTTAAATGAATGTTTCTTAGTTTTAGAATATATATGAAATGGGGTGGTGGGAAATGTCAGGGATATCACTGAGCTAGACTTAAAGACTCTTCTGGAGTTGAGGAATGACATAATTGGATAAATATGAGCATTGAGTGAATGGTGGTAGGTTAATGTTTGGTGGGAATTGTTGTTAAAGAGTTATTGAAGGATAGTTTCTAGTTAACCCTTCAACATTAAGCACAGAAAGGTAACTAGTTTCTACAGCTGAGCTCAACATACAGAATAAATAAGAAACCTGTATCTCAAATAAAGAGAGATTGACTAAATGCTACTAAAAGGAAAGACTTAAAAATTGAGGATAATACCTATAAATGACAATCAGGGAATCTAAAACAGATAATGCAACACCAATACAGCCAGCTGATAGAGAACCAAATGGCCCTTATTTGACATACAAGGTGGCATCAAAAAGTTCCCAGACTAGTTTTGTAGCACGCCAACAGATGGCAGCACATGGTTGTGTGCACAATGAGAGCTAGCAGTGACCTTCATGAAGCAGTGAGCTGAGTGACATCAGTTTACTTTGTAAGTTGTGAAATTTGTGTTTGTACGATTACGTGTATGCTGTAGTCTGCAATTTTATCATGGACAGGAAGATAGAACATTAAACTTGGGAAGTCTGCAACAGAGCCATTGAGTATGCTTCAGCAAGCTTATAGCGATGAGGCAATGGGTCATAAGCAACATTTTGAGTGACATGGGCACTTCAAAAGAAGAAGAACATCTCTGGAAGACGATGAGCAATCTGGAAGACTTGCCATGAGCGTCACCCCAAGAAATGAGGAAAAACTTGTGCATAAGGATCATCGAAGGACAGTCAACGACATTGCTGATGTTGCTGGTCTGTCATATGGGTTTGTGCAGGCAATCCTAACATCTGAATTGGACATGCAGCATGTCTATGCCAAGTTTGTTCCCTTCCTGCTGACTACTGAGCAGAAAGAACATAGCAAAGTCTGTCAAGATCTCCATCAGTGTGTTGCTGATGACCCATCCTTCATGTCCAGGATCATCACTGGTGACTTGGGTCTACACGTGTGACCCTCAGACGAAGCAGCAGTTGTTACAATGGAAAAGCCCTTAATTTCCATGACCAAAGAAGGCACGACAGAGCCGCAGCTCAATCAAAAACATGCTCATTGTTTTTTTAAACATCTCCCAAGGCCAAACCTTCAATCAAGAGTTCTACTGCAACATTTTGAAGCATTTGAGAGAGAACATTTGGCGAAAGCAACCAGATCTGTGGAGCACAAAGAATTGGATTTTTCACGACAATGCACCCTGTCACCAAGCTCTCCTCACTCATGAGTTTCTTGCCAAAAACAACATGGTACCACTTCCACACCTGCCAACTTCCATCTCTTTCCCAAGATGAAAATGCAGCTCAAAGGTCACCGTTTTAACACTTCCATTGGATCAAGAGTAAATTGCAGAAGATCCTTGATTCACTTATGGAAAACAACTTCCAGACCAAATTCCAAAAGTGGCAGGAATGCTGGAACCAGTGTATTGCTGTGCAAAGTGACTATTTCAAAAGAGATGATGTTAAAACTCAGGTAAATAAGTTATTTTTAATTAAACATAACTAGTGCAGGAACTTTTTGATACCACTCCATAAATCATTATCATTTCCTACTTGAAATCTTCAAATAACTTCAAATCATCCACTTGATATATTTGATTAAATTCCTGTGGATCTTTACAATCTTCTAAAATTTGCAGCACCTTACCATTTGTAACCAATCTACACCTCTGTCTCCTCTCCAAGAGAATTCAGCTGGAATGAGTTTCATAGTCAAAATATTGGGAAAAATACTCAAAACAATACCAGAAATAGCACTCTCTGCAAGTAGATATTTCTTAACAGCCTCATTACTGATGACCTGTCTTTTTTGTGTATGACATATAGCTTTTAGACTGAATAGATTTGTACCTGGAGTTGACCAAACCCCATTGTATTGGAAATGTAATTGAGTATCATATCTAAAATTCCAGGTTAACTAAGAGTACAATCAGAGTAAATTAACAAACTACTTTGCTGAAGACTGTGTAATAATTATTATAGTGTTCTAAATCTATAAACCAGGACATCTTAAATTATTAGAGTATGTATGCATGAAAAGGAAAATAGATGGCTGATCAAAGTTTAAAATGAAGGGCGCAGACAAAATAACAGGAAGATCATGAACCAAACAAGTTTATGCTGTAATGGCACAAAATACACACAATGTGCAGACCATATTTAAACAAGCTGATGGGTTAGTGTTACACAAAACCTACATAATTGGAAAATTAGAGAGATGAAATATATCAAAGTGACATTTCTTACTGCAGTACACAATAAATCTTGCTTCATAAAAGAGTAATATAAAATATTCATTGTAATCTGCTTCTTATAAATAGAGAAGTTTGAGAGTAGTAAGTTATTTGAGGTAGTTCATAATTTCAGGGGACAGCATGAATATACATATAATCATTCAATCTGGTTCCAGCCACCAGTCTGCAACCATGTTGGGTCTCGACCTTTGATGCAAATTTTTTTTAGTACAAAAGGAAACAAATAAAAATCAATTCAATTGTTATTGTTTAGTTCTAGGCTGGTCCTGATCAAGCAGGCCTAAGAATGCTAATGTGCAATTTGAGGGAAGATGGTTGCTATTTTTAACAGGATGAGTGATTGCATAATGGGTTCATCTGTTAACTAAAAAAAAAACCAAGTCATCAGCATCATATGTCCACTTCTCCATGCTAGGAAGACATAAAAGAATTTAGAGTGTCTTTTAAATACTTTTTTGTCTACCAAAAAGCAATTTAAATAACAAAAAAAAGTTATGTTGTAAAGCTTTAACTGCAACAGTACACTATAACACATCACTTGCTTAACTCACTCTAGCTGAAAAATAGGTATTACATGAAGTAGTTGTTCAATAGCTACTATAAGGAAGAGCATTAGACTATAAAATATTGATAGAAAAAAAATCTAATTTTAACTTTTCAAATGATGCTAGCATAGAAATAATATACTCATTATCATACACATCATGAATAAGTATATGAAGGAAAATTACACTTTAGAAAAATGTTTTTTTTTTTCTCTAAAGTGAAAGCTAGAGAACAAACAAATTCTAATTATTATATAAATTAGATTGGATGAAATTTTACATGTAATAAATATATGGGGAGGTTCATTTACCGGTACCAATGAATTAAGTTCCATTTTGTTATAAATAATAAATTTAGCTCATAACTTTTATAGTTAATCTACTAATTTTTCAATATATATAGTAAAAAAAAAAATGTAAACAGTGACTTCATTTGTATATACAAATAAAATGGAAGTTTGTAACTGACTTGAAATAGTTTCATTAACAACTATGCCAAAGCTGAAATAGGAGCTTGACAGGTCCTTTCAAATTGTCCAACCCACATCAGTGTAGACAGAAGATATTGTTGTTACTACTGCTGCTGCTGATGTCAATGATGAAAAAGCTTATAAATAGTAATATTCAAACTGTTTCAGAGATGTCATGGGGATAGATTAAATTAATACCAAACATTAGCCTTATGCTCATAGTTATTATGAAATAAAAACTACATGAAGACAATAACTAAAAGCCATGAATACTGACTGAATTATGCAATCAACAACAGTAAAATAAAGTACATCATGTATCATTTCATTCAAATTTATATGAATTTGCTAACCTTTGAGACATCAATTATTGTTTGTAAAGAAACTACTTCTTCAGATAATTATTATGGGATGGTTCAACATAACTTACTAGCTTGTGTGCCCTTGTTTCACACAATTATCTGTTTCTTATGTAATTAATTTATCTTGATCACTGTTACTGATGAGAAATAAGCTTTATTTTTCAGTCATATTCCCTGTAGGCAATATACTGAGTATCTACTTTATTGTAGATAATATATTTGCAGTACAGTAAAAGTAACTTCCAAAAATATTAACTTAAGGTTCCTATCTTGGAGTCAGACAGTACTAAAAATAAATGTACTGTCTAATTTAATGTCTGTCAAACCTCGTCGTGAAAATTCTTCCCATAGAATTAAAGAATAAAGCATATTTTAAGATTTAACCATTATTTCATATAAGTTATGTAATAAATGTTGATTCATTAATAGATAGGATAAGACAGATAATCCAATGAGGGAAGTCTCTATGCAGTCATTAAACATGCTAGAAATAGCAACCAAATATCCCTCAGATCATACCCTACCAATTTAAAAAGGCTTACCTGCCCAGGGTTAACTCAAGCTAAACAGCAACAACAGGACATAGATAACCATATTAAAAAGTGAATTTTGGCAAGTAGCACAAAATTAATTACAAGAGCTTTAAATCTTACTTGAATTAATAGTATGGGACAAAAATAAAACTACATAATAAGGTAGAAGGCCATAGAGACGTATAATTATTGTTAGCTATTTTATTGACCATTGTAAGTAAAAGGCCAATTGATCAAATTTCAACCTAGCCTCTTAATGCATTCAGTTTTCTTGTAGTATATGAACGTTAAGATTATAATGACCTTCCATATAGACGTGAAACCAAAGAAATCTAAAAGAGAAATAAAAAGCAGTAATATTAAAGCAATATTCTAAGTGTCAAAATAGTTACAAGTGAGAATTGAACCAAAATTTAGTTACATTACCCTATTTTCACAATACTACCCTACCCTAAGTGGATGAAAATGACCTATGATGGTAATAATGATTTTGATAAAAATCAGTCAATCGGGTACAATATCAAACAATGAACATTAATGTAACTTTTACCAGCATTATGTACAAGAAAAGCAGGAACCAATAAGACAGCCTCTACATCTGTGATTCAAGCTGCAACAAATAGTGGCCAAATCTCCCCAAAATCACATTCAACTATCGTTAAAAAAGTGGGGAAGGAAACACTGGACAATGTAATCATAAATACACAAAAACGACATGATGGTCACAAATGGAGAACCTGTAACTATAGTTTTGCTCAATCAAAGCTGACGAGCTGAAAAGGCAATAACTAGGTAAAACAAGATATTGTAACAATCATAGTCAATGAAATGTTAAAATGATAGTGAGGAAAAGGATGATGCTAGGATGGTGGTGGCAGTTATTATAATAACAGTGAGGATAAATACATAATTTTCCCTTACATCTGATGCTAATGTAGATGAGGTAACAAACAAAAAGTAATATAATCTTGTATAAAACATCAATATACAATCACAAAGATAATTAAAAAAATATGTTGACATGTCAAAACTTGCATCCAAATCTTTATAACCATCATTAGATAGATTTAAGCTACATTGTTCAATACCCATATTAATACCCGAGTTTAGATTTATTGCTTAGCAACAATTTCAGAATGAATCCAGGTTTTGATGTTTCACAAGAAATTAAATGCCATGAACTATGGAATACCAGCCACCAAAATATGCTAAATAGAAAGAGAGCTCATTCAGGGATATCAATGAAGTATATGCTTCTCTGTAAAGAGGGGTGGGGTGAGATAAATCAAACTCATTTAAATATTGGTCATTTTCTCAGTTTCCTTACTTACAAGGTTCTCATCTTCAACAAATGGAAGGTTAAAGCAAAGATGAGGAATGTTAGGATGCTATGATGAGGAAAAAATATCTACTTTGTTAGATGAACTCTTCATTTAAAGAATGAGATAATATAAGCAAATATTTTTTAGAAACCAACACGACAGACAACAATGTTTTGCTTTGCTTGTGTGGATTGCCTGTCTCCTCAAATAATAGTGACTCTATTATTTTAAATTAGATTGTATATGTCAAAAAATAATCGACAAAATCAGGAAACTACTAAAGAACTTATTTGCACATATAGCTTAGAATCCATTGCCATCAACAGTACTTCAAATGAACCTTCAGTAAAGTACACTGTATCAGCTAGTTAAAGGTCTGTGGGTGTTTAGTGAAGATAGGAGAAGCCATATCTTGAAACAAGCACGTTCTTTCACTTTACTATATATATTTAACAGACAACCTACCTATGATGTATAAATTTTAAGATGGAGATCGACAAACCAAAACAAGTCTACTTTATGAAACTAATAGCGACTGAGACACCTCTTTCTTTTGGGTAAGACTTAAGTTTTAGTGAAATATGTAAATAATTGATTTAAAAGAAAGCATAGTTCAACAAAAGTCATTCTGTATGAAAATAAAATTTCAAATTGTAGACAACAAGCACGAGTCACTGGGTCACAAATAAATAAATGGATAACAGTTTGTTCATTTGTTAATCAAACATTGAAACATACATCTTCAATCTATCAATGTTACACAGAGAAAACTAAACAATAGTAATTTTTACATTTTTACTATTTCAACTTGTCAGCTCTTTATAATACTAATTCACTTGGCACAGCATTCATTAACTCTAATAGACTATTAATTTGAGAAATTCTAAATAACTAACTGTATCTGAAAGTTTTAGATACATTCAGAACATGTGGTTGCCTTGTTATATTATTACTAGCATAGGTACAGATAGTGGCTATTTATATAACTGAGGATAGTTCTGAAGAAACTATTACTAGAAGTAATGGTCCCAAGATAATTCTTTGAGGTACTCCATTCAGAATTACTGAATCTTTTGAATGAAAACTGTTGACTGCAACAGCTTGACTTCTGTGAAAGCAAGTCTAAATTAGTTGAAAATATTACCCTGCATGGAAATAGGTAACGGTTGGCAACAAAGAGCCTTCAGCTATAGAAAAATCTAACCTAACAAATTTGATTGGATGCATGCAAGCATGGGAAAGTAGCTGTTAAAATTATGAAGACGTGTGTACAGTGTGTAAAATAAAGTGAAATCCAAAGAGGCTGGCAAGATTTGTATCAATTTAAAAAATCAACAGAGTACAGTGAAATTACTGTTTGGATTGGAAAATCCAGTGTTTCAGTCAAAGTTCTTTGGGGGAAAAATTAACAGGTATGAAATTAAAAAAAGACAGCAGAATTTTACATCCTCTATGTTTAAGAAGCTGGTTGCAACTCATGAAGAATGAATGACCATATGAGATTCATACATGGACAGAAAGCTATATGGAGGAGACTTGGAGAGAGAGAAGTAGAAGAAAAGAGAAATTAAATGAGAAGTAGATGAAAGGTAGTGGTGAGGCAAAGGGAAAAATTGAGATGAAAGGGGAATTTAGGATAAAAAAAAAAAGGGCTACTGAACTAAGAGGAAATGTAGGAGTAGAAGGAAAAATGTTCTTTTAAAGCAATAAGTGACATGATAGCAAACTCAGAATATGAAACATTTCTCCTTTTGTTTCTTTAAGTATGTGAGACCCATAATGTGAGATACCATACACTGGTAAGTGAGTAACTGAGTGGCCTGATGTGTTGGAGCAGGTGGCGACAAGTTGGCTTGAATGTGCTTCCAAAAGTGATCAGCAAGGCATAAGTCTGTTACCCCATTATAAAAAGTGTCACAAATTTGCAAATAATACAATATATAAGTTTGGAAGATGCGCAACAGAAGTTCTGGATAATGTGACTAAGGCCCAGTCATGATAGTTACGGTATGGGCAGGTGTAGTATCATTGGTGAGTGCATTTAAATGTGTTTGGTAGTGTGAGGTTGGGTGCTATAGAGCTTCTGAGAAAATTTCTAAGGTTAACTTTTTTTTTTTGAAGGTAAAAAGAAGTGAAAAACGGAAGTGAATCTGAGAATGAAATATGTTGAATAAAATCATAATTAACTGATCCTCCTGCATTTTCTTACACAAAGCCAAGAACTTTTCAGCACCCCTTCGTATATATATATCTAAATGATACAGACATGACTATGTGAATATGGATACAGAAAAGTGCAACTATGGTTGAACTGACCAATATCTTGTGAGTAAAGTTGGCAGAAAGAAATTGTAGGGAAGCTTGTCAAATGTATGCACAAATGAATAGACATTCTATGCACATCTTTGCATGATACCATTTGAGCAAAACACTGGTGTCATGATCACATCCCTGTAAACCTTATGCCTTGTAGCTCTATGCTTTCAACTTGTGATAACCAGTGAACTAAAAAATCTTTTGAAAAACAAGCCAGGGTTAGTGATAAGAAGGGCATCCAGCTTAAATAAGTCTTTGTCCAACCTATGCCACTATGGAAGAGTGAATGTACAGAACAAACTGAAATACATATACATATATATACATATATGCAAACATAAACACACAAACATCATCATTTTGCAGGTCTTCACCAGTATAGCATCTTGCTGCGTGTTTTTAATATAATTACTGTCCCTTGTTATTTATGTGAAGCTCCACCTCCTAAAATCAACCTTTACAACTTCTTTCTGTCTTCTTCCACTGAGGTCACTTGAATCTTTTTCAACCAAACTATCTTTCTTATGCATTATATAACCATAACCATATCAGCCCAGTTTTTTCATACCCAGTTTTTCCTCCACTTCATGTGCTGTCAATCATGTTAACATTACATATCCAGCAGAACATGTTCACCTCATTTTTAATCATTCACCACTGTCAATGTGCATGTTTCAGTACCATGCACTTTACACATAAACAATCAGTCTTTTAACTGGAGAGAGAAGCCCTTTTTTGCCAATGAGGTAATAGCTCCAAGATATTTTCTAACCCCATACTTAATATGATTTTGCAACACCAATACTCAACTGCTGATTTTGTCCAGCTTCCTCAAGCGCATTGGTTAAATTATCATTTTCTTGAAATTAGCTCCAGGAAAGTCAGTGACCTGGATGAGGTAGAGTTTAAAAGAGAATGGCTGCAACTGAAAAATAGAGTAGCAAACATAAAACTATCTTAACCCAGATGTTAGTTATGTTTGAATCTGAGTCTGAATGATGTAATTGTTGGTTTTTGAAGTAGTCTTTCCAGCATAAACTACTTAAAATATTTGCCTAAATAATTTTTTTGTATGCTTTTCCATATAAATTCTAGTTCTGAAGTTTATATTACATATATATCATTTTCAAATGATGTTTACTCAAGCTTTTGTCCTTTTATAACAGTGTACTTGGTTTGTATATTTTTGATTGCTCTTAGCTCAAAGCGCCATTAAAAAAGATGAGAAAGTATCATTAATTTGAAACAAGATGTGGATTCTGAAAGCTGCATGGCAAACTAATCAACAAGGAGATCTGTAACTTTAAATATAAACTGATACAAAGTTGAAGGGACTTATTAGTCTTTCTTATATGGGACCATCTCTCTAGTGATAATGTTACAATAAAATGCTCCCAAGTACACTAAAAAAAGTGGTTGAGGCAGGAAAAGCATCCAAAGAAAAACACATCAAAAATGGTATGTATTATCAAAACATGGACTCTGCAAGTTGCTTCATAGACCATTGGTCCAGAAAAGTAGTAACTCTGAACATGAACTGATATAGGGTAGAGGAGACTCTTTAGTATTCCTTGCTACATGATCATTTATGTTCATTTTCCATACTGGTATGAGTTGGATGAATGGCATAATCTATGTCAGTTCTTATTCCAACTTGCTCCCCTTCTAGACAAGTAGGAAGGAAAATCATGTCCACTGCATCTTAGTTTGGCTTCTACAACTGGATACTCTTTTCATCAAGAACCACTTAATTGAGTATTGAGAGCATTTTATTATCACACTGGTAATAGAGAGGTTCATGCCAAGTGCTCCCCCCCCCCCCATGTAGTCACTGTTCATTCTCCAGAGTCCCGAGTGGATTTTTTTTCTGTGACAACATAAGTGGGGTTGCTTTGTAGCCCATAAGATTAGAGAATACTCATCATTTTATAAACAACTTATTCATTTAAGGCTGTGGGTGAGGAGGCAAATATGAGGTGGAGAAAGAGAGAGAGAGGAACCAGGAAGAGTGAGTGGGTAAAGAGAGTAAGAGTATGATGGCAGAAAGACTGATAGAGGTGAGAGAGAAACAGAGGTATGAGAGAGAGAGGGATGGTAATAAAGTGGACCACAATAAGAGTAAATGCTAAATATCAGTAAGTGGCCAAAGGTAAGGGTATGATGTCTGGAAGTACAAAAATGGATAACAAACAATAGAGTGCATGGAATACAAGCAGATCTGATGCAGTACTTTATCCACATACCTCATGATGAGAGAATGGGTGAGTGCTGGAAAGCTGAAGGGATCAGACAGGTTCAATATCTTTAATTACACTGGGACCATGGTACACTGATTGTGAGAGATCCACTGTCATCTTTATACAGGCAGTATAGTCCAGTGAAGGTGAAAACAAGAGAGGTAATAACAAAATCAGAGATAGCAAGAGTAATGAGCACTAGACTGATGACAGGATGTCAAAGAATCCAGCAGGGCAGTAAATTCATAACAATAGTTTAGTTATCATTTTGGATTCTAAATAGATTTTTATCTTTATCTTTCAAAAGATCTGCACTTTCATGGTAACAATGTGCATATATGTGTGTATACACACCCATGAAGAGAGGGTTGATATGTCAAATGAAAATTCTGCAAACTTGTTGCAGAAAGCAGCAAGGTCAGTGGCATTGGTCTACAATAGATCTGATTTTTCAGTTACAATGAAGATATGTAGACTAAACACAGAATAGGCCATATTGTGGGATGGGAGGAAGCAACCCACACCATCATCAAAAAGTGACTATGGCTAGCAAGCAAACAAAAAAAGTATCTGTATAATTGCTAAGCCAGTTATAAATAGCATTTAAATCTCCTTCACATCACACCCAACCATCTTGAAAAAAAGAAAAGACCCATTTGACAGTATTAGATCTAATATGCTATGTCTAAATAAAGACAGGAATGACACAGAACTTCTTTGATCATAGGTCCACTTAATCAAAGCTAATATGCAGCTAAACACCAACTAACAATGACCATTAGAAGTGGTATCTATAAACACTAATCAAAACATCCTGACAATAAATGTTCATTTCAATTAGAATAACTGAGCTATGGTAAACATGGCCTACAGCACAGAACTAATAGTTTTATTATTTCTCAAATGTGTAAAGTAACATAAAAAAGTAATTTAGACCTTACATTAATTTTTGCTAAAAACTAAATAAATAATATATTCTAAAGTGAAGAACAAATTAAACTGCGTAAGAGGAAACTGAATGCAATTTAGGAAATCCTGCCATTTCAGTGAGCTATCAGATAATACTCTGAAAAAGAAAAAAAAAAATGTGTGGTCATTATTGGAGACCAATATAATTATCTAGAGCTGCTGGTGTGACTTTCATTCCAATAACATAACAGTGAGCGAGGCTTTTAGTCTCATAGAAAAGACTTTTCTTTTTTTGTATCAATGAAGGAAATATATTAAAAACTAAAGAAGATATGTATCAAACAATACATTTAATTAGATAATTAATGACTGCATTTTATAACATGAAACATACATTTGAAAATATTTTTCTGGTCTGTTTTTAACTACTTTACAGTAGTTATATAAAGTACTGATATTCTATATAACTTTGAAAAAGTTTAATTTGTTAATTTAATATTTAGTCGTCATTTTATTGATGTCAGCTACTAATTACTTGTTCTTGTAAATCTGTTTTTTGATACAGGTTCTAAATTTCTGTTGCTCCACAAAGTTAAGACAATTCCTTGCTTTGGGGTTTGTTTTAAAATTTAATTTTATGTATTTGCACATCATATTATATGTCATAACAAATTTTAAGTTCTTAGATTTTTGAGCAAATTTGTTATTTCTATATGGCTAGGTCAGAACACAAAGGCACAAAATATATTCAGAATTGTACGCTAAAAGTAAGAGTTTCAGCAATGAGTAATAATTCTAATAATAAAATCTCTTAAGTAAACATTATTATAAAATCTCTCATGGAAAACATTACAAACTCTGATACTAAGATGAAAAGAGACATTATTATAACAAGCATAGTTTAGCTTATACCATGAACAAACCAAATTAACATATATGCCTTCTGGGTGTTCTGTCTTAAACATTTCACATGAAACAGATATTTTGAATTACTTTTTGTGGGAATGATATAAAAGAATCCTAATGTTGAACAGAATATAAAGGATAGACTATGAATCAAATAATGTGAACCAAATAATAAAGGTAGACCTATGAACCAAATATTGTGCTCATCAGATGCAGTACAAATAGTTACATTAATAAATATGTAATTTTGAACATAACTAATCAGAATGTGCATTACAGTCCCATCAAACAGGTCATTTTTAGCTTAAAACTTGTTTTTCTATCTGTGCGTAAGTAGAACATCTCCAACATACATAGTATATGCTGAATTACAAACTTCAGTTACATAGCACATATTAAACAGAGTTCAATTTACAAATGAGCTCATAATTTATGTACCAAACAAGTTCATAAACTATTTAATTACAAAATGTTCTTTATTATTGATCCACAGCACTTGATTGGTGCTTTATTTTATCAACCTTGAAAGGATGAAAGGCAGTGTTGACCCTGAAAAGATCTGAGCCAGAACAAATATCAAGGCATTCTTTCCAACATTCTCACATTTCTACCAAACTACTGCCTTTATTGTTCTTTAATATAAGAATTCATTCCACCTCCAAGTTATTGACCTGAAAAAGGAGTTAACATAACCTGATTGTAACTGGTTTGGAAATAAATTATCAATATATATATAATATGCTACGTGTCTTTTTTGTAGATTAGCATTGCCTTCTAGCACTTGTGCTGGTGGCACATTAGAAAACCAGTGCCACTGGACTGGCTCCCGTGCAGGTGGCACGTAAATAGAAACACCTTTTTGAGCGTGGCTGTTGCCAGTACCGTGTGACTGGCCCTCGTGCCGGTGGCACGTAAAAACACCCACTACTCTCGGAGTGGTTGGCATTAGGAAGGGCATCCAGCTGTAGAAACTTTGCCAGATCAGATTGGAGCCTGGTGCAGCCTTCTGGCTTGCCAGTCCTCAGTTAAATCGGCCAACCCATGCTAGCATGGAAAGCGGACGTTAAATAATGGTGATGATGATATATATTCTTGTGAGTAAAACTTTGATGTTTGAAGCTGTTGAATTTGTTCCAATTTATAAGATTTATAAGCTGGAGTCATTTTGTTTATCATTTTTTTTTTTTTTGCATTTGTCTCATAATGCTTAATGAAACAGTTTTCTAAATTATTCAACAGCGTTTCTTTCCTCTTGCTATAACATTTCTACTTCATTGTTCTGTTTGTCTTTTGTATTTGAAAGTTCATTCAGCTTTCTTATCTTACATATAATAAAATGCAATGAACCGGTCATGCTGGGTGGTGGAAACTAAAACAACAAATAGAGTAGGAGTGAACTGTAAGATGTTTTACTATAAAGTCATCAATATTTAAATCAAAATGAAACTAAATTTTCATCATAAATTATATTTTAGCAATTTCACATGCACATATGAATATATATGAAATTAAACATTAAACTCTTTTATTTTCAAGGTATTATTGCTCATGTATATATACATACATATACCACTCTCTCTCTTCCTTACCCCTCGCTGGTCACATGTGTCCAATTACTAATTCTTTTCTTCCTTGGCTATCGCCGAGCAAACACGCGAACTTACTTCGTCCCACTTCCAGTTCGTTGCTTCACAGCATTCAACATACACATAATTTTTCATGTCTGGCCTTTTCCGTTTGTTTTCTGTCTGCCACTACATTCCTCCATGGTATAAGTTTAATTTGTGTATACAAATGAAATTTGTGGTCCGTGAGAAGAGCCATTTTAACGATGCGTCCTGCCCTACACTCCGAAATGCCTGTGTTAGAATAGGGGTAGCTGATGAAGGAAAATGTTCTCTATGTGGCCTGTGTGTGTTCTGTACTCTGGTTATTATTATTTTCTTTGTCTACGTTTTGTTTGCAATGTCCTGTACCCAGATATGCACAAACCTGTACGTACATATGCATATACTCATTTATTATTTGCTTTATATATATATA
>NC_068982.1:99185152-99186421 GCF_001194135.2 Octopus bimaculoides
CATTAACAGGTATGGATATATAAACGCCCTTGGGCAAGCTGCATGGTGTGAGTAAACAATTTTGCTTTCGCTTGCCCCAGCAGGTCTTCGCAAGCCGATTTTAGTGTTCAATGAAAGAGACATTGGCATGGGTGCCAGTCGTCAAATTTAGTTCGATTTCGATTTCACTTGCCTCAACAGGTCTTCGCAAGCAGAGTTTAGTGTCCAAGGAAGGAATGTTATGCATAAGTGGGCTGGCTACATCTCTGGCAGAAGCCTTGGATTTTGGTCTCACTTGGCTTGCCGGGTCTTCTCACACACAGCATATTTCCAAAGGTCTCGGTCACAAGTCATCATCTCGGTGAGGCCTAATGTTTGGAGGTCGTGCTTCACCACCTCATCCCAGGTCTTCATGGGCCTGCCTCTTCCACAGGTTCCCTCAACCGCTAGGGTGTAGCACTTTTTCACACAGCTATCCTCATCCATTCTCGGCACATGACCATACTAGCGCAATCGTCTCTCTTGCACACCACAACTGATGCTTCTTAGTCTCAACTTTCTTTTCTCTCAAGGTACTTACACTCTGTCGAGTATGCACACTGACATTACACATCCATAGGAGTATACTGGCTTCATTCCTTGCGAGCTTACACATGTCCTCAGCAGTCACAGCCCATGTTTCACTGCCATGTAGCATGTCTGTTTGTACACATGCGTCATACAGTCTGCATTTTACTCTGAGTGAGAAGCCCTTTGTCACCAGCAGAGGTAAGAGCTCTCTGAGCTTTGCCCAGGCTATTCTTATTCTAGCAGCTACACTTTCAGCACACCCTCCCCCACTACTAACTTGGTTACCTAGATAATGGAAGCTATCAGCTACTTCTGGTTTTTCTCCCTGGAATGGGGCAGAAGTTGTTTTCTGCACATTTTCAGTGTTTATTGCTCCTGAACATCTGCCACATACAAAAACTATCTTTCTAGTTAGCCTTCCTTTGATATTGCTGCACCTCTTATGTGTCCATAGCTTACACTGGGTACATCTTATAGAGTTTCTACCTACACCTTCTCTACAGATCGAGCAGAGCCATCTACCTGAAGGGGTTTGTGTTTTGTCTACCTTCCTACTTATTAGGACTTTGGTTTTGGTTAGGTTGACTCCAAGGCACTAATCTTTGCTTCCACATCTGAAACTTCTCCTCTAGATCTGACAGTGACTTAGCAATTAGAGCAAGGTCATCAGCATAGAGGAGCTCCCAGGGGCATCCTCTCTTGAATTCCTGTGTTATTGCC
>NC_068982.1:99187350-99197587 GCF_001194135.2 Octopus bimaculoides
ATATATATATATATATATATATATATATATATATACATACACACACACACACACACATATATATATATATGTATATATACACACACACACATATATACATATATACACATACTAGCTTTTGGACCCGGCGTTGCTCATGCTTTCCGTGTTGCAGTTAAGCCAACCTCTGATCTTGTATTGAAATCTTCTACTTCTCCCTGCCAAGTATTATCCATTAAGATGTTATATTTGGTTCTGTAGGGATTTTACATGGTTAACGCTTTTGACATACTCCTACATTCGGGACCATCTGAAATCGCAGTCAAACGTTTGGGTGTACCTCGGCCGTTGAGAGTGATGTTTGTTTATTTTTCTCCCCTTAATGCCACCCTCTGTACAAAATTGATCAGTGTATCCAATGTCAGAAAAATCCGAAGAAAAGTGTTAAGGTTACGTCATAAAATAGAATCTATGTGACCATTCACATGAAAATATCCCATTGACTTTTAAATCCCAATACATTATATGAATAATCGATGTTTCATGTGAAAGTGCTTAATTTTAATCATGGGTCAATTTTCTTCAAAATCGTTTCATTATTTTGTGAGTGAATTTTGACGATTTCTGCTTTCACCAATTTAGTTTTAATTCTACTACATGACTCTGAGCATAAACTTTACCTAAATGTCAAATTTCATCAAAATCAGATGAATTCTGTAAAAGTTACACCATAAAATATTAATCCTAGGGGTAATTGCATACAAGAAGCCTATTGATTCCTTAAAATACCCTGCTCATGTGCAATTATCAATTTTTTGTCAACTTTTCATGCTGTCATCAACTAATGGACATGAACTGTAATCACATGTAAAATTTCTACCAAATTGATAAGAATGTCTCTAAGGAAATGCTTATTTGCATTTGTGCCCTTTTCAAGTCCTGTTGAATTAAATAAACATCTTTACCATCTCCCCCACCACAAAATTTACCTACATCTCAAATTACATTGAAATCGGATAAAAAATACAAAAGTTATGGTCAAAAATAAAATCCCTATGGGTATCTACATGCAAAAAGCTTATTGATTTTATAAAACCACTGCTCAGGTGCAATTATCGATTTTTTTGTCAATGCCATATACTGACATCAACTCACTGTCATGAGCCTCACTCACTCATCAACTTTCATCAAAATCGGACAAAAAAATGCAAAAGCTACAGGAAAAATAACATCATTATGGGACTTACCATTCAAATGCCTGATTCAGCTCACAAAAATTGATGCCAACTGAGCATTATCAAGTTTTCGAAAAATTCCAGCCTTATTTGAACTTCAGGGCATGTGATCTACCTACGAGCCAAAACTCATTAAAATTTATTGGACGGTGTGGGAGGAGCTAGAGTAACCCCAAACACACACGCAGACACTATTACACATTTATGTATATACACACACACATATATACATATATATTACATAGACAATAATAATTTCAACTGAGACATCATACCTGTACCTGTTGCAGTGCTTCAATTCTGTGCATGTACATATATTTACTTGATTGCTGATATTTATCAATGGTTTCTCTCATTGTTTTGATGCATCATTTTCTATCATTAATAAAACTGTCAGCATTTTTGACAATATGGGTATGCTAGTTTAATTAGGAGAGAAAATATAAATGACATCTTCATGCAGTGCTCACCAACACACTTCAGTCTCTGACCCACAGATGTGCAGTCACATTTCTCTGCATTTTATACCACAACTCCTTAAAACTGACTGATCTCATACCACCTCCATGCAGACTCAACTCTCCTCTTATCACCCATAGCCACTTGCAGACCCTGCACTACTCACCCACATATATCATCCCATAAATTCCCCCACCCCTGCCCATGTATTCTTACAGCCATCAACTTGCACATTCAAGAGAAATGTTAACCACTAAACAAATTAAAAAATAATTTGATTTAAAAAGCAAACAAATGATTTTAATTCACTGTATCCAACCAACGAATTTGTGGCTTTGTGCTATAATTAAAATATATGTAATAATACTCAAATAAAATAACTTCCTTCACTTTCCAATTCTAAATTATACTGTTTCATAATATTTTGAAACCACTGTGTGAAAATACACATTATTCCATCCATTTTATTTTTGGCTGTTGCATAAAAAAAAAAACATCTTTAAAAAATCAACTATCTGACAAGTATATTTTTATTCACCTACAAACTACAACTGCTTGTTGATAAACTGTATCATCTGTTTTATTATTATTATTATTATGTTTCCAACTGAACTTGTAAGCTACAAACCACCTTGACCCAAGCCTGATTTTTGTTCTGCTTTTTATCTCTACTCTGTCTTATCATCCCCCAAACTCATGAATTCTTTTCTCAATTCTTTCTCTTTACATCTGCAATTCTATAATACATAACCACACATACCTTACAGGCATTAGCCAACAGAAGTTTAAATTAATTACTAATCTCATCAATCACAGGAAGGGTGGGATCTGTACTTTTCCAGCCTCAGTTATTAAAAAAAAATCAAAGACACAAAATTCTTCATAACACATTTACAATTATTTTTATTATTTTAGATCTGACAAACAGTGATATTCGCATAAACCATTTACAGTTATCATTGCTAGCTTAATAAGTGTGGAATTCATCCTTTTTCCTAAACTTTCATTAGGAATTATGAGTCAAGTTGATGTTTTACTTCCTTCTTTATATTTGCCTTTTAACAAGTGAGATGTCCTTACTATTAATCACTAAATTGCAAGGTAGGACTAACATCCACTTTCAACTAGGATAGCAAGCAGATTGACTGCTTTGTAGTAAGCTTTCAACTCCACCTTGTGAGTAGCAGTCCAGCATCTTAATTCAACAGCTAAATTACATTAATAACAGAGAACAAGTAAAAAAGAGATCTTCTACATTGAGAATTCCCTTAAAATTAATTCTCTATTCTAAACATACCAGTTCATATGGCTCATATTTATTGGCAGTTTCAAAGACTGTAGTAAAAAGACACCTGTATGAGACAGTCTATCACAGATTTTAACTAACTTTTCTAAATATTTGATCTCAAGGCTTTTGAATCACCTAGCAGTATTATCAGAAATGTAATCATTCTAGCATACACTTGTTTTACGCAATCTTGTTTTCTCTGAAGAAAAACTAAATGAGCCAAGAGAGGATTTAAACCCCAAAACCTGATTATAAAGTAGCTACTGGAAAGATTCAATTACACTCTTATCATACCAATTGAGTCCTCAAAATAAGCAACTGAAGGAAGTTAATTTACATTATACACTACACAGTTAACTGTCATATATTATACAGCATACATAACCTCAACATAAATACAGCTAAGTAAAAGATAACATTGTTTACCTCATAATCTCAAATCAGAAGGTAGTTTTGTAGATTTAAACTTGTAAGTGATAACAATAATTTACTATATTACATGTATAGAGCAACATATACATCTGTATAATTGTCCAATTTCCTGGTTGCTAAACTAATATATTAATTTATCATGCTTTCTGTCACATTGATATTCAACAGCAAATTATGGACAACAAATATTTATGACACAAATTTTTTTAAATATCACACTTTTAAATAATATTTTGAACAAGAATTAGACCAATAACTTTATAGTTTTTAATAAGATCTGTGTGCATCCAAATTATTGTGAGGTTGAACATAACTTCAAACAATTTATGCTAAAAATAGATATTTTCTTTATGCACACCAAGCCATGAATATCTCTTTGAACATTTACTTCCCACATGGATAGATTAGACAAATAGATATATTACAGGTGACACTAAAGAAATTCAGCAGATTATGTTAAAGAGAAAATACAAATGCACATTTGTATCCACACTGAATGGAAACAGTTGTCAAGAATTGTAATCTAACAGACAGCAAGAATAAATTTTTCAATCATGATTATGTTACAGAATATGTAACAGTGTATTTGGGAAGAAAATAGTTGAAGTCATCTGAGATGATAATCAATAAATTGAAGGTGCCGACTCATCTAACAGACAATAGCTGGGCATAATACTGAAATTTAAATCATACATCAGCTTTGTGGCTTAATTTTAAAGAAATACAGTTAAAAGTAATCATATAACAAAAATAGATTCTGTTATAATAAAGTATATTCCAGCTCTGATGGATTTTCTTTCACTATACCAAAAAGAAAAAAATAAGTCTGATCTATAACTCAAGAAATAGAGAAATCTGCCTTGAGAAGGAAATTATTTTCAATCCAAACATAAAGTAAGCTTCAACATATTGCTATACATTTCTATTTTAGCATTCATAGGAGTACCCATGATAATGAAGGCACAGACTACCTAAAAAGAAATGCTATGTAACTTCAATCTCGACCGGCAACTGAGATGCCACTTCATCAAAGGCTGGAATGTAGTGAAAATGTCTTGCTAAATGAATAGCAGATAAAGATCATACAGTTGAAAATGACACAGACAGGGTTATGTTAAGGAAGTTGTAAAATTCACTTTACTCATACATGAAGTGTGTGTGTGTGTGTGTGTGTGTGTGTGTGTGTGTGTGTGTGTGTGTGTGTGTGTGTACATGCGTCTGTGTCTAAGCATGTATGTAATGACTTTAGTGTGTTCATCATCATCTTTATTTTGTTCTATTTTTAACAATGCGTTTTCATTATTTTATTTTGTCATTCTACTTCAAACTACTGCTTTGAAAATGAAAAATTATCAATACAGTACTTAAAAATCATGTTACACACTTGTATTTTTTCCAAGGTAAAAAGATAAATAAATACGTGCAAGGCAATCACAGCCTGTAGCTAAACGTAGCTGCAGAACAAGATGACATGGAAAACAATGGGGAGAATTTCTGATTTTAATTGTTAGACAAGGGTTGGAGTGTTTATTCTAGTCATTCATTGAAAAGAAATAGACAGAGGTAGTGAGAGAGAGAGAGTATTGTTGCATAGTGGTACCAAACAGCAAAATTTCCAGGAGGAGATACTTTACAAAGAGCAAAATTTCTACAATGGGAAGAGGGGATCATTTAAAAAATAGTCCTTTGTTTAAGCTAAACAAAAATATACTCGTTTTATATGACTTATTTGAGATGTACACACAAACACATTTAATAACTATCTAAAAAGTAAGATTTTATAATTAATTCAAATTGACATTTTGAAAATCATTCTGGTCACATTCTTAATAGTAACTATATTTAAAAAAATACATATGGGCTAACTGGTCATTGAAATTAGACATTGAATATACACACAAACATATATATATATATATATATATATACACATTTAAAGATGCACGTATATACATACGTGAGTTTATATGCACACACATAATTTATATATGAACATACACATATATATACATATAATACATATATAATTTATACTCATATATATATATATATATATATATATATATATACACACACGAAGCTGTGAAGAACAGAACACTTTACTAGAGACTACCACCATCACCACTATCCCAATCAACGTATGTCATTCATTTATCAGCTGTTTTCTCCTGTCTGCAACTAACATGCACCATATTTGCTGCTGCTGTTACTGCTCATATGTACTAGACACATGCATGAAATGTGAGAGACTGATGGTTCATTGTCAAGTTGGGGGCTCCAGTGATATTTGTCAGATTTCTTCCAAATGAAATTGCTGGAATCACACAGCACCATATATCCGATTAGTTTAATATTTTCTGTTGAGCCATAAACACAAATGTGTACTAAGACACTGCCGTATGGCAACACTCCGATCTATGGCAGCACACCTCATACCTCATGTGATATCACCAATAGAATATATACAGAGAATTGATTTACCATCCCTACAACCATGTATCTAATATACATACATTTTTAACTAACAGATATTACATCCATTTCAAAGAAATGATAGTGGGTTGGATGGTGTTGCAAATAGTTGTATTTCTCATTAGTAGAATGCTCTTTATGATGTTAACCACTCAACAATGAGGTAGAAATGGTATCTTTTTGACAGCTGGTTAGGCTAACTGAATGGAGCAAACAGAGGGAAAACGACACTAATGTGTATGCGTGTGTGCTCATAAACATGCACACAAACATTCTAAACATAATCTTCAATGTCGTTTCCATTAAATACACACACCACATACACAATATATGTAAAACCTTGTTGACAGGTTAAACATTAAGCTATATATATATATATATATATATATATATATATATATATATATATATATACACATATATACACACACACGTGTGTATGTATTAGTCATACTAGCTTTTAAATATATAGTACTTTCAAACTAACACCTGAATCATGCTTTTGGGTGTTTTACAAACTTCAATTTTTTTTTAGTCAGTATTCATTGTTAATCTTATCCAAACTACAAATACAGCAAAGACTCACAAAGCTATGGACTCAGTTCAGAATAACTACAAATGAATGGCAGAAAGAGAGGGGAAGGAGGGAGGGAATGAAAGAGGAAGAGAGAGAAAATGAGTGAGTGTGAGTGTTATTTTAAACGTCTTTGTTTTACATGGAACATGTCATAGGAAAAAGAAAGTCATTGAAAGATTAACTTCAGATGCTACATATAGCACAACTCCAAAATGAAAATGGAAAAATTTCATGGGAGAGACTGAAAAGTCCCTTAGCTTTCTCATGGTTAAAAATACATTTGGTTGGTTAACACCAGCCACGTGCCAAGGTTCGTTAGCAGAGAAATGGATATGGGATTATATTAACAAAATTGAATTTATTAAAACAGGATGATGCAAAAGACTTTCAATTTACACACAAATACATTCTCTCTCCCTTCTTTCTCTCCCAACCCTTACAGTAAACTCTTTCATACAGTCTTTTTTGTGTATCTCACGCCATCTTTTCCACTTATACTCTCTCTCCATTTTGCATCCAGTCTCACACATTATCTTGCTCTCCACTCATACACACTCAGTTTGATGCTTTCACTCACTATATTTTGACACACAGCCTATACTTAATGCATGCACTTCCTTCTACTGATTTTCAAGTCTCATCACATACTAGCAGTTCCTGGACCAGGCAGACACTCTTTACGCCCTACTCTCAAAAATTTACACTCAAACTCATCCACTTAAGCAATTAGTCTGAGAAGTCTTTCTCTGTCACTCAGTCTGTGAAAGTGTTTGACACTAATCAAATCCTAACAGTATTTTGGATCATACACTGAAGAACATCTACCCTGCTCCTACTAAACAATCGCCTACCTTTCTTTTGAACAAACTAATCATTTCAATATACTTACATATACACATATTATCTATGCAGATATACAAAAATATACATCCAAGTATACATGTATACACAATACATAGATGTACATACGCATAGATACATCATCCATGCAAATACATGCATGGTTTTTGTGTCTGAGAGCAAGAGACAGAGAGAGTGCATGTGTGTGCATAAGAGAGTGTGTGTGTGTGTACATACATATACATACATGTAAATGCACACAATCGTGCACACAAGCTAAAACATTCTAAAAAGGAACAACAAAAAATCTCCAAAACAGCAGTTCTGCTGATGCAATGCAACCGGCATTTTTGGTGCTTCATTATTTACTGCTACTATTGTCATCATGGTGGGAGTTTATTGTAGATAGTAATGTGCTGCGATGCTCTACGCTGCCTATTAAAATACTTTACTGATTTGAGTTCATATTACATCAGTATCAACTTCCATTCTTTATACATTTGAAGAAAATGAAATAAACAATATATCAGGGTTGATTTCTTTGTCAAATTAATTGCTTCATCAAAACGAAATCTCTATTATTATCATCATTGTAGGTGTTACTTTATGGTTCTAGACTAAATATTATGCTGATTTTATTTGAAATGTTACTATCATTATTCTCATGATTATTATTTAATTATAAAATTATTATTAATGGCGATATTATTATTATAATTATTATTATTGGAAAAATCGGTGGGAAAAATATACCTTGTAGTTTTTAGTTATTTCTCTTTAGGTTGTAAGTTCAAATTTCAGCAAGTTCAATTTTACCTTTCACTAACAATAACAAGTAGCTCTCAAGTTCTGGGGTTGGTTAAATCAATTACCACCCTTCAAAAGATTTGCAGCTTTGTGCCAATGTAAGAAACCATTGGCTTTGTGCCTAAATTAGAAACTATTATTATTATCAGGCAGCAGCTGGCAGATTCATAAGCATGCCGGGCAAAATGCTTAGCGGCATTTCGTCCGTCTTTACGTTGTATTCAAATTCCACCAAGGTCCACTTTGCCTTTCAGTCTTCTGGGATAGATAAATTAAGTACCAGTGAAACACTGGGGTCAATGTAATCGACTAGTCCCGTCCCCCAAAATTTCTGGCCTTGTGTCATTGGAGGAAAGGATTATTATTATTATTATTATTATTATTATTATTATTATTATTATTATTATGCGGCAGCTGGCAGAATCGTTAGCACACCAGACTAAATGATTAGCAGCATTTAGTCCATCTTTACATTCTGAGTTCAAATGCCACCGAGGTCGACTTTGCCTTTAATCCTTTCAGGTCAATTAAATGAGTACCAGTTGAACACTGGTGGCAATGTAATCAGCTAACCCCTTCCCCTCAAATTTCAGGCCTATAATAGAAAAGATGATTATTATTACCATTATTATTATAAGGTGGCAGCTGGCAGAATCGTTAGCACACTGGGCAAAATGATTAGCAATATTTCATCCAGCTTCATGTTCTGGGTTCAAACACCACTGAGGTCAACTTTGCCTTTCATACTTTTGGGTATATAAAACAAGAACCAATTGAGTACTGGGGGTGATGTAATCAATTTACCCACTTACCCAAAATTGCTGGCCTTGTGCCAAAAATTGATATTATTATTATTATTATTATTATTATTAAAGCTGTCAGTTGACTAAATGCTTTACAGTATTTATCTTTATTCTATATTCTGCATCTATTAGTGTCTCTTTACATTCTCTGTTCAAACCCTACTGGGGACAATTTTGGGGAGGGTGGAGTCAATAAAAAAAGTGCCACTTAAGTATTGAAGTTGATTTAATCGATTACATCTTCACTACCCAAATTTATGGCTTTTGTGCCTATGCAGAAATTGTCATTGTCATTATTATTATTATTATTATTATTATGATGATGATGATTATTATCATTATCATCATCATCATTAGGGTGGATGAGTGGCAGAAAGAGTTGTGTACCTCGTAAAAATACTTTGCAGTATTCAGTTACATTCCAAGTTCAAATCACACATGTAAGTCATACTGGGTCAATGCAATCGACTATCTGGGCCTAGCGCCAAAGTCAGGAATACTACTACTACTACTACTGCTGCTGCTACGGCTGCTGCTGCTGCTACTACTACTACTACTACTACTACTACTTCCCCTTCCTCCTATTTACATCATTAGATTATTAAAATATGTCTGGAACAGAAATACCTATTCAAGATGCGCAAGCGACAAACATCGATGTCCCGTACCTCTTCATACATAGTTAAGAGTTAGGAATGAATGAATGAGAGAGAGAGCGAGAAAGAAAGAAGTAGAAAGGCAGATTGACAAGAGATAGCTTTGCTGTATTATAGAGAGAGAAAGTGAGGGAGAGAGAGAGAAATAGACATATATATCTTCATTCATATTTGTTCATTTCTAAATCTTATGCAGTGAAAGCTAGCTCCATCCCTCATACACTACTACTTTTCTTTGTCTTACATAAAGCTTGTTTGTACATACACGCATGCACTAACACAGACACACACACACTAGTTATTTACAACTACTATCGGTTCTGGTATTGCAAACATACACAACATACATTATTGATTGAACAACTAACAACAGTGAACAAAAAAACCTAGGCATTATTGTGTGTGTGTGTGTGTACGTAGAGACAAACACACATGTGTGTGTGTGTGTGTGTATAGTGACGAGAAATGGAAATGTACAAATAAATTTATGCTTTATAATATTATACAGATTCTGTTTCAGTTTGCAAATATGGAAAATGCTTTTGTTCGTGTAGAAACCAATATGCCAGCCAATGTGTGTGCGCGTGTATCTATGGATATATTATGTATGCACACGCACACATGCATACATACATACATACATATATTATATATATATATATATATATATATATATATATATATATATA
>NC_068982.1:99198279-99211714 GCF_001194135.2 Octopus bimaculoides
GATAAAAAGACTACCTACAACTTCAATCTGTTTCTACACACACACACACACACACGCACAGAGGAGGAAGAGAGAGTAATATAATTACAGCGGACCAATAAGGGAGGGAGCAATTTTGTTGATTTCTTACTCAATGCATGATATATGTATGAGGGTGTGTGATTATATATATATATATATATATATATATATAATACACAAACATCAGGTGCAGGTGTGGCTGTGGTTGAGAAGTTTCCCTCTCAATCACATTGTTTCAGGTCCAGTCTAATGGCACGGTACCTTTGGCTAGTGTCTTCTACTCTAACCCTGGGCCAAACCAAGTTTAGTGAATGGATTTAGTAGACAGCAACTGGGGGAAAAAGCTTGTTGTGTGTGTGTGTATGTATGTATGTATGTATGCATGCATGCATATGCATATCTGTGAGTGTATGTTTGTGTCTCCTTGTCTTGACATTACATAATAGCTGTAAATGAATGTCATACAAGAAGTGTCATTCATTTCCAATATTCTGTGAAAATATGTCTAGCCAGAGATAAAAATTACCTTAATTGGGAGCAGGTGAGTTGGTGACAGGAAGGGGATCAGTCCATAGAAAATTTACCTCAATAGAGTCTGTCCAACCTTTGCAAGTATGAAAAAGTGAACCTTAAAACACTAAAGATGATGATGATGATATATACACATGTATATATATATATCATCATTTTATGTCCACTTTCAAAGCCAGCATGGTAAACAGTTTGACAGGATCCAATGGGCTCTCATCCAATGTCTGTTTTGGGCTTACTTTCCTAACAACTTTACATAGGGTATTGGGTACATTTTTCATAGCACCAGCACTATAGAGGCTGTCTTGTTTTCAGCATAATTAATGTGTCCAGCATTGTTGCAGTTTGGATCAATTACTGAACAGAGTGTACAGGGTGCTTTTTGTGACATAAGCACTGGGGAGTCATCTTGCAGCTTGGATGGAAAATAACAGATTTATTGTAAGAGAATGGTAATGGAGAGAATAACCAAGGGAACAGTGTTGAAATGGAGTGCAGAGGAGAGAGGAAGGGAAGGGTAATGTTAGGGGCTAGTGTGAAGAAATGTGGGGAGAGAACAACAGGGAAATGGTAATGGAATGGGTTCAGTAGGAAAACCCAATGATGGATTGCATCAGATTACATGCCACCTTAGCATGGGTTGAACAGTTTGCAAGGGTCCGGGACAGTTCTTATTGGAGTTACACAGGTTTATTATTAAGAAACAAAAGTGACAAATGATACTGTTAGGGAAGAGGTTAAGAGAAGGGAAGCAAGGAGTAGCGTCAAGGGGTTAATAAATGAGAGTTAAGATTTGCTGTAATTCCTGACAGTGATCAGGTGTGGGTCTGGAGACTCTGTGATCAAGAATTTGATGTGAAAAAATTGCAGCCAACAACGAAACATGGCAGCTATTCTGTGATGGTCTGGGGAGCAATTTGGGGAAATGGCTGATCAGAGCTGATGGATGTGAGGGAAACATAAACTCATAAATAAGTGTCCATATAGCAGAAAGGACTCCTTCCAGTCTTCTCCAGTGGTGAAAAGATTAAAGACTCTTTATTTATGGAAGGTAAGGCTCTTTGTCACATGGGAAAACTTATGCAGGAGGGGGCATAGCGCTGTCCCACACTATACGTATGGGTGGGTAAAGTGGTGCAGAGAAAAAATAGTTATGATGATGATGATGTGGAGGAGGAGTGTATATGGAAGATAACATGTCATGAGTCAAGGCAAGTAAAGGTTGCCAGCATACAACTACTCACCACTTAAGCAGCATCACACACACATATGTAGATGGATATATATATATATATATATAATACATATGTATATACATGTAGATACACATATGTATAAATATGTGTGTATATATATATATATATAATGCATATACATATGCATGAAAGTATGTGTGTGTGTATATATAGAATCATCATCATCAGCATTTAACATCTGTTTTCCATGCTTGCATAGGCTCAATGGTTTTACAGGATCCAGCAAGCCACAGGGGTGTGTCGAGCTCCAGTGTCAGGATGTTGGTAGGCAGTTGTTGACCCTATGTCTGGAGACTGGTTTATTTAGTGGCATCAATTCATTGCATTTGCTACTCCACATGGCAGAACAGAGTGTTGTTGCAGATTAGAGGAGGACTAACACTATAGTAGTGATAGCCTTTCCCTGAGAGCTACCAGATTTGATGGTGCTGAATTAAAATTTGTTCGACTGTAAGCAATGGATATGCATATACATAGCTATATATGTGAATTATATAAACACATCTATGTATAAATGTGTATGTATACACAGACATGACAGAAGTAAATAAAATCCCCATAAAACATCGCTTTATGTTTATTCTAACTTGTAAAGGTTTATATTTTATTATTAATTGACATTTTTATGTTTCAGGTTCTATATGTGACTGTTTAACCATGCCATAAACAAAAGGAACTGTCTGAATTTCAAAGAGGCTATATTGATGGTCATTCTGAAGGTGGATATAGTCAGCATAAAATTGCAGAAAACCTTGGGATCCCACTTTCTACAGTTAATAGAGTGATTGTGCAATCCACCAGAGAGGGGAAGGAGTCCACATCACCTCATCCAGATCAACTAGGGCCCTTCTCTTTGTTAAGAGAAGTGCAGCGGATAATTCTCGTTGTAAGTCTTCTGACATAGCAGAACAAGTGATGTCAGTCCCAGAACAGCTTCAGGTATCTCCACAAACTTGGCTACTATGGCAGAGCAGCAAGAAGGAAGCCACATCTTCAACTAGCCAACATCAAGTGGAGATAAGATTGGGCCAGTGAGATGGTGGAGAGGCCACTAGTATTTTGGGACACTGTCATATTCTCTGATGAGTCCAGATTTGCTGTATTTCCTGACAGTGATCAGGTGTGGGTCTGGAGACTCTGTGATCAAGAATTTGATGTGAAAAAATTGCAGCCAACAACGAAACATGGCAGCTATTCTGTGATGGTCTGGGGAGCAATTTGGGGAAATGGCTGATCAGAGCTGATGGATGTGAGGGAAACATAAACTCATAAATATGTGTCCATATAGCAGAAAGGACTCCTTCCAGTCTTCTCCAGTGGTGAAAAGATTAAAGACTCTTTATTTATGGAAGGTAAGGCTCTTTGTCACATGGCTAAAATGACCCAAGATTTGTTGGATGAGAAGAACATTAAAAAGCTTCCATGGCCAAGCCAATCACCAGATATGAACCCTATTGAACACCTCTGGGACATAATGGACAGAACACTTCATAAAAAGAACAAGAAAGCATCTTCAAAGCCAGATCTCTTGAAATTACTGTATGAAACTTGGCAAGAAATTCCTCAAGAGAATATTCATCTGATCAGTAACATGCCTAATAGAATCCTTGCATTGAAAAATGCAAAGGGCATGTCTACTAAATATTAAATATTCACATTATAACAATTAATAAATAATTTGAATGTATAATTTCAGATTTAAATAAACTTTAATGCTTATAAGGGTGTCCATTTACTTCTGTCACATGTATATGTGTGTGCGTGTATATTCATATACAAATGTATAGGCATGTGCTATACATGATTATTATCAACGAGGAATTGAAAGACACAACAAAGAAAAATATGTGAATTCTATGCATCTTTAACTTTGTAATTCCTTAATTTCTAATTCAAATTTCTAATCCTACATTATGAAGAAATGATTATCTCCCTTGTAATAGCTACCACCACTAGGGAAACCATATATACTTGAAAACTTCCAGCTGTGATTTCACAAGAATCTATTTTAAACTGTTAATGACAGTTAAAGCACATGTGTTAATGAATAAATGTCTGTTTTACTTTGTAAACGAAGGAGCACTAAGAAACAACAGCTTGGATCAATTGTCTACACCTCAAAGACCATATCGAAAAATGGTTTGCAGAGTTGTTTGTAGCACATGAAATTACTGGTTGCCATAAGACATTTTCACAAGGTAGAATTCCCTTGAAGACAGTTATTCTTAAACAACTAACATTCTATGAAGAAAAGAAAAAAATAAGAAACACATTCCATGGATTTCTTTCAGATTGTAATTGTTTTCATCTTTAATGAAGCATCTCACTTTGTAAAATAACGTCACAAGTTAAATAATGCTGACAACTTCTAAAAAGAATGAAACAGTGCTAATGTGATTACTACTGACTAAAAATTTTAAGAACTTTGTTATAAAGCTGGGAACATTGGGGGAAATAGATTTTCTCAAGTGATCTGAGGATTCCTAGAGGTAATAAATAGCTTTTTTTACTTTGGTGACCTAATTAGTAGTAGAGATATTCTGAAAGTATAGTTGCTAGAATAGGAACCAGCTGGATAAAGTTCACAGAGATATTACCTCTGCTGGTAACGAAAAGCCTTTATGTCAAAGTGAAAGGTAAACTGTATGATGCTTATGTACAAATACCAATGCTTACAGGATAGTGAAACATGGCCCATGAATGCAGACAGCTTGAACAGACGAGAAAGTAATGAAGCAAGTATGCTCTGTTGGATGTACAATATCAGTGTGCATGTATGACAAAGTGCAAACATGAGAGAAAAATTGGGCATAAACAACATCTAAGAAAACAGTGCTGGTATGGTCATGTGAAGAAGTGGAAGAGAGAAACTGCATAAAGAAGTGTTAATTGCAGATGAAACCTATAGAACTGGGAGACCCAGAAAGACATTGGATAAATAATGAGGATAACCTCATAATGTTGAGCCTTACAAAAGTGATGAACAAAGACCAAGATGATTAGTGATTCGCTATGATCAAGAAGACATGTACATCTTGCAAAAATGATGTCCTAAAAGTATATCCTGTCTACACTACTACACCCACTCTGTCTCTGTCAAACCTTCCTCACAACTCCTCTCTTTAATATCCAGTCCACTATCACTCTAACTACAACACTAGTAACTCAGCTGCTGTAATTACATGAGAGCATTAATGCACATATCTCATCCCCTTTGAGTTATCTGTCATCTCTCTTTGGAACCACTTCACTTCGTCACTCAGTCTGTATTTTCTGCTAAAGAAACCTTCTCCAAGCTATATCAAATGACTGCCATACCTCATCCTTAACACCCTCTCATATCTGCTATCATTTTGAACACCTTCTGATATCAGCCAACGATACCCTTTTCTACCACCTTTGTTCTTCATTCACTATATCCACTCCTACATACCTCTGACCTAATCTTCCCACTGTGCATCCCTCTCTCTCCCCAACTCTTCATACAATCTCCCCATCAGTCTATGGATTTATTATACAGCAACTCTCCATCATTTCCTCCCTTTTTGTACTACCACTTATCACCTCTTCCATCCTGACACACACTTATTTTCTTCACCTTCTCTCACAAACTGATATTCATATTAACCCTCCTTTCACTGTACTCACTGTACATTGACCCACCATTCACTGTACTCACTTTTATCCCCATCTCCAACCATCTATCATTCTCCTTTCACATTCCCACCTTTCCCAATCCTCTATCCCTATTCTCACATATTAATTTTCTTGTACATTGAGACATCATGTTCATCAGTCCAACCCATGTCACCATGGAAGATAAAAATATGATGATGATGATGATATACATGTGTGTGTGTGTGTATATACAGATATATATATTTATACACACACGCACTTATTTACATATAAATATATCATCATAATTAAAAGTCCAAGTTGTATGCTGGCATAGGTTGGATGGTTTGACAAGATCCAGTAGATCCAAAGACAGCATCATGCTCCATTGTCTATATTGGCATAGATTCAATGGCTGGATGCTTTCCTTCATGCAAATCACTTTACAACATGTCCTTGGCGCATTTTTCATGCTAACATTGAAGTCACTGCACAGCGTGCAAGACTACAAATCCCAAGAGAGGCAACTCTCTGCTAGGAAATGAGGGATTACTATAAGAGGGAACGGGCCAGAGCAGAACATTTCTTGCAATAGAGGAACTGCATGGATATTCACACTTTAGAAGGGGTGGGTGTGAATCAGGAAAGAGTTGAGAAAAATTTTTTTAAATAGGTGATGAGGTATCTGGGTAGACCTTCAAGGTATAAGGTGAGTAGAAGTGAGTGGTGATAAACTATGAGTGTGGGCAGTTAAAGGTTGTAAGATTATATGTGAGGGTGAGAGATGGGAATCAGTAAGGGGATGTGAATATAACGAAAAAGAAGTGTTGGGGAATGGATGTAGTAAATGGTGGATAAGCTCCAATGGATGCAGAGGAGGTGGGGTGAAGAGCAGTAATGTTGATACAGTAGACAGGAGAAGATGAGTGAAAGAGAGAGATGACATGTGGTTGGGTAGGATGCCAGAGTGGTGGGGAAGAGAGGCAGGTACAGTGTGAGGAGAGTGAGAGACGTATGGTGGTGGAAAGGAGATGATATGGTGGCTCAGAGGATAATAAATATAAAATGTGGGTGGAGAGGACAGTACAAGGATGAAGAATGGATATCTAGTGAAATGGTTCTGGATAGTGAGAAAGGCTACAGAGGTGATGGGTGATGGTGTCTGGGAGAGGAAATTGGGCAAGAGGCCCAGCTGTGCATAAATATGACCATACAGTATTTCCAGGACTTAGTCTTGCCAATTGGGCAGGTTTCCTAGAGAAGTACACATCGCCAGTCACCCCAGTCTTTTGTCATCTCCAGGAGACTCAAGATCCTGAGATCAGTCTTCACCATTTCATCCTATGTTTTCCAGGATCTCTGTCTTCCATAAGTTCCATCCACCTTTAGTGATGATTAACACTTCTTTATACAATGGTTCTTATCCATAAACATCACCATACCAGCGGTCTTCTTTCTTGCACTCTATATCTCACTCTTCTTATGCTCAAAGATTTTCTCAACATATCTGCACTTTGTTATTCATGCACACTGACTTAACAGGTTCATCAGAACATGCTAGTTTCATTACTTTCTAATCCTTGCATTCATGGTCCATGTTCACTACCATGTAACTGCTGTTTGTACACAAGCATCATACAATTCTCAGAAAAAACACTTTCTGTTACCAATAAAGGTAATAGCTCTCTGCACTTTTTCCAGTATTTTCTTATTCTAGCAACTATACTTTCGGAACAACTTCCTTCACTGCTAATTAGGTCACCTAAGTAACAGAAGGTATCTACTACTTTTAGGGATCCATCTGAGCATTTGAAAAAATTTGTTACACGTGTACTCTTCTGAGTGGTTATTGCTTCTGTGCATCTGTCACATACAAAGTCTGTTTTCTCTATTAACCGGGCTAGTGACACCATTGCACCACTTATGTGTCCACAATTTGCATTGGATACACCACAGGGAATTTTTACCTACCCCTTTTCTACATATGAAGCAAAGCCATTTCCCTGATGTGAGCAAGATCCTGTTTGCTTTCCTACTTACTAAAACTTTGGTCTTTGCTAAGTTAACTTTGAGGGCTTCTGATTCCAGGTTTTGCTTCCAAACCTGGAATTTTTTCTAGGACAGATTCAGTTATAAAAATGTGGCCATCAAGCTAGAGCAATTCTCTTGGACAACCAGGCTTAAACTCCTATATTTATGGCTTGGAGGACTATAATGAATAAGAGGAGCTCTGATGAACTAGCTGCACATTAAATCTGCTACTTTACTTGTTAACTCCTACCTTACTGATAATACCTCTGTACATGGCTTGCATGGCTCACACAAGCCATTTGTCAACTTCTAAATTAGTGACCAGTAGATCATAAAGCAAGTGATGATGCCAAAGGCTTTCTCCAGGTAGATGAATGCTAAGCACAGTAGCTTACTTTTAGTCAAGTACTTCACCAGCAGTTGCCTCGCCAGGAAGAGGGCATCTGTAGCAACTTTCCCAGACAAAAAACTGAACTGCACTTCCTCTAGTCTTTATCTAAATAATCTATCCCTCCTTCAGTAACTTGTACAACCTGGTCCAGTAATTATCAGATACCTCTGATATTATCTCTCACTAAGACATCTTTACATTTGTAACAATTGATTATATTGCTACAACACCAGTCATTGGGTATGACACCTGCCTGTACAACTGATTGACTATGCAGGAAGCTAGGCTGTACAATAAGGATTTTGCCATGGTCCAGGAGATTTTCCTGCCTTCATAATTGGTCTATGTATACATACAAATATATAAATACATACACATATATACATAATCATATGCACATACATAAACACACACACACACACATAGAAAGATATATGGTGCTTGGACAGGCATGGCTGTATAATGAAAAGGTTCACTTTCCAGATATATGGCTTCACCTTCATTCCAACTGCACGGCACCTTGGGCAAATGTCTTCTATAATAACCACTGGCTCACCCAAACCTCTGAAGTCGATTTATTGATAAGGAATTTTCAAGAAGCCTGCTGTATTTGTGCGTATGTGTGTGTGTGTGTGTGTGTGTGTGTGTGTGTATGCGCGCACGCACACACACAAACACATATGTATAAATGAATGTGTGCTCGGTTGCTTGTGTTTCCTTGCCTTAACAGCAAGCAATAGTTGTATATGAGTATTATTGTCAAGCAGTATCCTTTATTTCCAATCTTCTTTGAAAACATGTCTGGCCTTGAGGAAATATTACCTTACTTGGAAACAGATGAGGGTTAATGACAGAAAGGGCATCCTGCCTTAGAAAAATCTGCCTCATGCAAGTTTGGAAAATCCTCCTCTTCATTGTTTATTGTCTATTTTTCTATGGTTGCATAGCTCTGAATGGAGTTCAATGAAGTTGGTGTCCTTCCAGTCACCAACCCTCACCTGTTTCCAAGATAATATTTCCCCATGGCCAGATGTTTCTCACAAGTGACTGAAAACAAACGACACCATTTGTATAAGGATGATCCATGTTTACAGCATCACATGATACCAAGACAAGTGGAGACACACACACACATAGATGCTTGTGTATAAATACATAGACACACATACATTATCATCATCCTCATCATTTAATGCCCACTTTTGCATATTTGCAGGAGTCACATAGCATGTTGAGGCAGATTTTCTATGGTCAACCTTCTCAACCACACACACACACACACACACACAAATACACACAATGGGCTTTTATTAGTTTCCATCTTCCAAATCCACTCACAAGGCTTTTGTTGGCCCATTGTTACAGTGGAAGATATGTGCCCAAGGTGTTGTATTGTGGAACTCAACCCAGAACCATATGCTTGGGAAGCAAGCTTCTTAACCACACAGCCAATAATGATGATATAGGATCAGGCATGGCTGTGTGATTTCAGAAGTTCACTTCCCAACCACTTGGTTTCATACTAAGTCACACTGAATGACATTTGGGGCTTGTGTCTGTAACTACAAACCTGATCCACAGAAGAAGACCCTTGTAAGTGGATCTGGTTTAAGAAAACCAAAACATCCCTGCATATATGTGTGTACGTACATGCACATGAAACATGTGCAGCCATGACAAAACATTTACTTTGCATGGAAACAGATAAATGTTTGTGACAGAAAGTGCAACCTACCTTAACAAATTTATGCTGAAAAATGCCAAGTATGGAAAAGTAGAATGTAAAATGGACATATGTATGTGTGCATATATATATATATACACATATCCATATAAAAAGATATGTGTAGATATATATATATATAATGCACAGATGTATTGTATATGTATATTTATATGCGTGTGTATGTATATAATATACACACACACACATACATACATATCCATATAAACAAATAAATAAGTGTAGATATCTATATAAATATACATATAATGCAGATATATGTATACATTGTATATTTATATATGTGTGTGTATGATATATATATATATATATATATATCACTGTATTGACCAGACTATCAGACATCATTATACATCACTGGTCACAATGCACTTCCCTTTCTTTCATGACTGCACCATTCTTTTATATCTTGGTCCAAATCGTTAAACTAAATTAGTTTCCCATTATCATAGTGGCCTTTTCCAATCTCTTAGATGCCACTTGGCAAGTGTACACGTTCACATATTGCCAGTGAACCTTGTGACATGTCTGGTTCAGCAGAACTTATGCTTTAAGTATTTTGTGATCACAGCATTCATTCCACTCTGTCCTCAACTTTTTTCATTTCACATATGTTCTCATAAACATATTCCTAGTATAGATCTTTCCATAGCCCTTTGCTTTGTAGCCAATCAATGTTCTTCCTTCCTTGTAGGAGTCCACATATAAGAACATAGATCAGATGATGCTATTAAATAGTCTGGCACATATGGTCTTGTCTAATGCCTTTCACCCTGTCCTTATTCTCTGCAAGATTTCAGCATCCATTTTTTGGAACATATTCATTGTGTACCCTAAGTAGACATATTCCTTTACCTTCTCAATTTCATTGCTTCCTGCCTCTATTTGGCCTTGAGCTATATTTTCAGACCATGTACATTATGTTTTCATGCAATTCATTTTAAGGCCTATTCTGGTCAGGGAAAATGTAAAGAGCCCTCAAGATGATGAAAGCAAAGTTCCAGGAAAAGGCAGCATAACAGCAGAGATGTTAAGGTGCAGTGTTGAAGAGCTATGAGAAAAGTCTTATTCTATGCTTCAATCGCTATCTGAAGGAGGGTAAAATGCCCTCTCTGTGAAAAGAGTCAAATACCATCTTGCTTCATAAGAAGATTTAAGAAATTATTGGCCTATATGCCTCTTGTCTCACCTCTACAAGCTGTTTACAAAACTCTACGTCACTAGACTATTGAAACATCACGGGTTACATATTCACTCTAACACGGAGAAGTACAGGCCACCGCTGTGCATCGCTTTTGTTGACTATGAAAAGGTCTTCGATAGCATCGAAGGTATAATACACAAAATTGCTCAGGGATGCAAATTGTACATGCTCCACTGATATAATTCTGCTATCATCACCAGTAAGAGTTCCAACTGGAAAGGACATCAGAGAAGGAGACACCATCTCACCAAAGCTCTTCACCAAATGTCTAGAAATAGTCATCAGAGACACTGACAGGTCAGGCGGCATGAACATCAATGGTGAGTTACACACACAGCTCTAATTGATATCATACTTATTGCTGAAAACATAAATCAACTACAGACCATGCTGACAGAGCTGGACACCCATAGCTCAGCAGTAGGTTTTAAAATGAATTGACATATATATATATATATATATATATATATAAATATATATATATTCTGTGGCACTGGAACTAGTGATGAGTGCTTCATATATGGCATGGTTAAAAGCCTCAAGTGGCCCCTATAATGGAAGGAGAACAGGGAAATGAGTGAGCAATGATTCTAGGTGGAAGGATGATGAGTGGTGAGAGGAAAAACCATGGTAGGGAACAGAAGAGAAGGAAGGAATTAGTGACATGATTGAGAAAAAAAGAAGGATAAAGTTGAAAAGGTGATAGGGTGGATTGTGCAAGGGAAGGTTGAGGTGGGGCTGTCCAATGTTATAAAGGACTAAGTATAGATAGGTGTTATGGGAAAGGAAACAGGAAGGGAGCAACAGACTAGGCTGAAGTAAAAATTTGAGAGAGCAATTGCAAGAGAGATAGAGTTGATAGCTGCAGGAAAAGGGGACAGGGATGGAGCAACAGACTAGGGTGGATAGGAATCCTGTGAGAGTCATTGAAGGAAAGAGGTGGGGAGAGTTGTAGGTGTAGTCTAGAAAGGGAAAGATCGGAAAGGTTGTTAAGTCAAAGAAAATGTGTGTGAATATATGTATATATTTACAAACACACACACACTCATATGCATACATGTTTATTTGTATAGAGGGATATGTGTGCGTGTATATATAATCATCATCATCATCATCATCGTCGTTTAACGTCCGCTTTCCATGCTAGCATGGGTTGGATGGAAAGTGGACATTAAACGACGACGATGATGATGATGATTATATATACACGCACACATATCCCTCTATACAAATAAACATGTATGCATATGAGTGTGTGTGTGTGTGTGTGTGTAAATATATACATATATATATATACACATACACATGGATATACATAAATATATAAATGCATATATATCTATATATATATATATATGTATAGCAGGTGTAGGCATCGATGTAAGATTAATAGTAAGCCTGCTTCTCAATCACATGGCCTGGGTTCAGTCCTACTGCATGGCACCTTTGTTTGTATCTTGTATGCAAACCTAAGGGAAATATTAACTTGTTTGCTTAGAGGAATAGGGTGGTGAGATGCAGGGTATGCAGATATAGAAAACTTACCTCAACAAAATCTATGTGACTAATGCATAGAAAAGTGGAAGTAAACGAAAGGTGTGTGTATATATATGTGTGTGTGTGTGTGTGTGCATATACACATCATTATATAAAAACTACATATATATAGTTATACACTGAACTTCACAAGGTGCAGCTTAAATCATCTAATTAACGTATTTGCTACAAGTGCTATACAACTAATTTGAAATTGATTAGATTTATAACCAATGTACGTGAAATAAAGAGAGGAAAGAATCAATCTCAAATACATCCACTTAAAAATACGCATTTATATTCACGTGTATGTCTATGTATGTACGTGTGTGTGTGTCAGTATATATATATATATATATATACACACACACACACATAGGTTCGAGTGTGATTGTGTGGTTAAAAATATTTCTTAATTACATAGTTTCGAGTACAGCCTCACTGGTTGGCACTTTGTGCAAATGTCTTCTTGCCACAGGACGAATAAATTTGGTAGACTGAAAGAATATATATATATTGCTATGAGTGTATGTGTGCATACATGCGTGTGTTACAGCCGCTTTGTCTTGGCATCACGTGATAGTTGTAAACGAGCATCACCGTCATGCAAGCAGTGTCCTTCGTTTCCAATCTTCCATGGAAACATGATAGGCAGGTGGGGAGATTACCTTACTTGGAAACAAGTGAGTGTTGGCGGAAAAAGGGGCACCCAGTGGTAGAAAATCTGCCTCAAAAAATCCCGTTTGACCCATGCGAACATGGGGGGAAAGTGGACGTAAAACGACAGCTACGACGATGACGATACATATATGCAAGTATCTATATGAATTTGATGAACGAAAATAAACTCAGGCTCAACTGGCTGAAGCTAAGGTGAATTTTAACGAAAGAATCTGTTCTATAAAATGACACTGAATGCAATAATTAATGAAAAAGAAAGGGGGAGAAAAAAGTAGTGTTGGATGTAGAAAAAGTGGTGACAAAGGGAGAAGGAAAAAAAAGCAAGCTCAGTAATGAAGATTTCAGCTTGACTACATTGACAGTTGCAGTCTAAACGTCAAAACAGTAAAGGTATATATATATATATATATATATATATATAT
>NC_068982.1:99212462-99213608 GCF_001194135.2 Octopus bimaculoides
ATATATATATATATATATATATATACACACACACATACATACATGTGTGTGTGCGTAATGAATAGATGTATGTATATTATGTGTGTGTGTTGAGGTATATAGAACTGTGAGAAAATGTACTCAATAGAAATGTATGCATATGAGACTCACACAAATGTGGCGTCACAAAAGCCGGAGTACCATTTTGGCGATGAAATTATTCTCAGAAGAGAAATAATAGAACCATTCTTTCTTTTATTAACAGCTAATGTGGCCAAACACATACATACATTATACACACGCACACAATACACACACCTCAGTCAAACTGCTCTATTCGAGGAGAAACCGGACATAAAATGTCAATGAATCATATCTTAAGCTACATGATTCCAATTTTTCTCTTTTTGTGAATGTGTGAGAGAATATGAGTGATCGGAAATGTTCAGTGAACAGAATTCAAATGCGACTCACTTCTTCGACAAGATATTTTCTCACTCAATTAATTAAATGTTTGTGTTTGAGAGAGAGAGACACAGAGAGAGAGAGAGACACTGAGAGAGAGAGAGAGAGATTATATATTAACGTTATTGTTTTATATTATAATCATTATAATGAAAAATTCGGAAAATCCAGAATGTATCTCATTTAATAGTGGGGGGGGAAGGAGAATATGTTTAGTTTTTGTGAGTGTTTAATTTTATTGCAAAGGAGGAAGTGAAGAAACAGGAGTTTCTGATATACAGAAAATATAGCTGAGATGTAATAGATATTGTCACGTACATTAAGAATAGATGCTTTTAAATTTAATATAGAAAAAGTTACAAACATAGATCGTTGCTATTTCACACACACATACATATGTGCGTGTGTGTATGTGTATGTATGATTATCGTGTTAGTGCGACATGAGCCGATGAAATATCTTAAAAGGGAAAGAAAGAATATGCAGACGAAAATCTTAAGTTGACTCTTTAGCCTAGTCTTATGTATGTCAGTAATGTCTGCAAATATTCACGGTAAACATTTTCACGCAGAAAACCGAATTCACAAATATATATATATAATTCATTTAGCATCGCCGATTGCTGAATTCCTATTTTCATTCCGATCAACTCCTAAAAATCAACTGTAAATGACCAAGTGCGAAAATAATAAACAGTCAACA
>NC_068982.1:99213618-99220796 GCF_001194135.2 Octopus bimaculoides
ATATATATAATATGAGACACCTGGACTTCATGCCAAACGAAGACTGCTGTAACATAATTTGCAGTGTAAAACTGCTGTAACATAAATTGTATTCTGAACAACAACAACGAGGGAGGAGGGGAAATTTTTTTCAACGTCTCTCTAACCTACCTTCCGATAGTTCAAGATCCAATTCAGCAAGTTTTTCTTGAACATCTTCAGGAAGAGATGTTATGTCCACATCAATGTCTGCCATGGCTAGAGATATATTGCAGTTAATTCTTATTAATTTGTTTCTTTTCTTCTCTCTTTCTTTAAAACGTCCCTCTGTCTTTTAGTCTATCGCGTAGCCATCAATAGTCGCCATTTTGCTGTTTCCCCATCACTACACTCAAGTCTCGCGAGAACTGGCGTGGTCACAGACCAGATGCTCTCGGTGCTACTAGCCAGCCTTCACCATTTTTTCCACAACTCAAAATATAAAAATGTTTTTTTTTTTCTTACAACGAGAAAAAGGCTTTGATTTTATCTGTTCTGGAGCTTTTCGTTTTTCAGTTTTATTTTCTATGTTATTACATAAGCTTTTCTAGCAAAAATTCTTCATATATTTCATTTCTACCCCTCCCCTCATCTTTGGAAAGAATTTGTTGTAAGCGACTACCAATTATTCTATATCTACTCGTGCTCTGGAAATGTCATGGCAAACGGAAAAGTGGAGAGGGAGAGACATATTGAGAAAGCTGAGTTGTGAGAGGGAAGGGGAAGAGATGGTAAAGGAGAGAGGAGGATAAACAGACAGACAGACAGAAGGAGAGTGGGGAAGGTAGTGTTAAGAATTATAATTCAGAAACAAGACTAAATTATAAAATGCGGTGGGGATACATACATTTATGCATATGTATCAATGTGCTTGGGTGTCTGCATGTATGTATATATATATGCTCTCTGACAGAGACACACACATATAAGAGCACACACACAGGTCATTATTCTAATCATCTTTACTGACAAAACTCTTAGTATTTTAACTCCATGGAATAAGGTCGCAATATTTCAATTGCTAGGTCAAAAACAATCTTGAACAGTTTTTTTTTTTCCCCTTACACAACCCATACGCATTCTTTTCTTAACATATATTAGGTTATAACTAATCTCTATTTTTTTTATTTATTTATTTGTTTTGCCTTGCTTATTTTATTTCTTTTATTTATCATTTGAGACTTTTACCCTTAAATATTGCTTTAACAGACGCTCACGTTTTGGGGAAATTCTATCACTACTAATTCTGCCGGATTGCTTTGCTGTGGCTAGTTTATTCTACTCATGAACTAGATGGTTTGGGACAGCTACTATTTTATGCCACTATCACCAAATTAGATTATCTTTCTTAATCCAAAATATGGACTAGGCAAAGATAATTATGATTTCTTACACAGGCCAAAGGAAAATTGTGATGTTCATGCTTTTCCTAAGGGCATGATTAACATAACTGAAATGAATTGACTAAAACTGAGAATCTAAACCAGCCTGCAAAATCAAATAATAATAATGAAAAGAAATATATAAGGAATAGCTATTTATTCTATTTGTTCTTATGTTTCCCTTTTTAGTTTTTTTTTTTTTGCCTATTTTAATTTTGCAGTGAATCATAAAAACAAAATCCATAACAAACACCACCACTACCACCACAACTATCTTCATCATTATCATTGACAACTGCAATATTATCAGCAGTTCAATCTTTACACTTAATCATTTGGTTTCTATCTGCTTGTATTCTATTAAATAGATTTCAGGTTGATGATAACAGCAAAATATATAAATAGTTGCTCCTGCTAGTCAAATGTAAATATCCAATTCACACACACACACACACACATACACGTGTGTGCATGTATATATATATATATATATATATATATATATATATATTGGTTGGTGTTAGAAGAGGTATCCAGCTGTAAAAACCAAGCCAAAACAGACAGTGGAGTTTGGTGCTGTCCTCTGGCTTGCCAGTTCCTATCAAACTGTCCAACCCATACCAGCATGGAAGACAGGCGTTAGATAATGGTGATGATGGATATAATCTAAACTTGTATTAAAGGAAAACAAATTCTAAAATTCAGCGTTTAATAAATAATGAGAATATATAATTTACATATATATTTTCTGATACTTTTTTGTACATAGGGTAAATGTGGGTTCTTTGTTGTAGTTTAATTAATAATGTTAGTGTTTAATCCTTCCTAGAATTAAGATTGAATGAATGTGGTGATATCTAAAGTATGTATGTTATCAAATAACACTTATTTTAGTGCTGTTGACACCACTGGATTGAATGGTACTGCCCAGGTGTCGAAACCATAGTGATATTCGTGGGGCAACTGAGGATGGAGGTGTGTTGGTATGGTTGTTATTGTATGTGCAGAATAGTTTTATGTGTGATATATATACCACACATGATCACATGACCGACCAGGCTATCAGATGTTGTTACACATCACTGGTCACAACGCACTTGTGCATTGTTTTAGCCTTCAAATGATGCCACCCTGCTAGCTAGTCAAACAGGTCAACAATCCCCCTGATCAAACGAAGACTAGAGCAACGTGAAATGAATCATTTTGCTCAAGAACACAATGCGCCACCCAGTGAGGGTATTAAACCTACAACCTACCGATATATATATATGCACTAACACTACCCCAGATAATGGAAATGGTGAAGTGTTTGACTCCCAGCAAAATGTACGAGAGTTCATATCTCATCACTGCTCATTGTGCACTGCCAAGACTTGTTGACCAAATGGAATAGCTACAACTCCCTTTTGTAAATAGCAAGTACATTGTATAATTAACTAGTATTTTATTGGCTTGTCATATTATGTTCATGAGTTCATATATACCAGAGGAAGCTAATGGGATATTGTGTCAACTACTAAGCTTCAATCCAGTGTACCACCTATTTCAGTTAGCCTGACTTTTAAATCTGAACACTGTTCTGAGTATGGGCCACTTGTGATGCAGGTGCACACAATTCATTCTACATCAAATTTATATGTGCTGCCAAATAATTGTAGCTCTTAGCTCCCATGAGAAAAAGTGAGATGTTTAAAGTAACATACTCTTTTATTGGCTCAGGCTGGTTACCTCTATCCCTGCTAGGAAAAATAGTGAGTATATTTAATGAATGTGGAACCAATGACAGGCTCCACAACTTTGTTTCATTTATCAACTGAAACTCTCTCTAACCTACAAGATTCGTAGCTGACCAGATACATTCCAGTCAAAAATTTCCCGACTCCTCTGTCCATGTTACACTCAACTATCTACTCAAACTTCACTCTGAAAGGTGGCATCTGAACATATGTAGACTCCACTCTTCCTGTCACCCACCTCTTTCATTTGAATATCAGCTACAACTTCTAGTTACTGTTATTTGAAGTTTCATTCTCTCATTTCCCCAAATAGATATGCTTCCTCTGTAACTCTTTGAATATCCCAGACCACCAGCAACTGTTTAACCACTTCTCTTCCTGTACTGAAAGCATATCTTATTTCACTCCACTTTACTCCATTACCCTCAGTAACTTTAGTACTCACAACTTCCCATGGTTCTCAGACTCATCCCACATCAATGCTGTCAGTGCAGAAGTCAAATCTTTTTCTAATTTTCAACCTTCTACTTTCATTTGCTTCATCCCATACATAAATTCCAGACCCACAAACACCCTTCATCTCCAAACCTTGTCCAACCAAACTGTAGCTATCTCAGCACCTACCAAACCATCTGACCACTACTTTATATAGTATGTGTGCTAAAAACTACCCAATCCACTGGAGATTTACTTTCCTATGTCACATGCCAGTGGGATCTCAGAGAAATTTAGTGGAAGCAATGATGTCACCCTCTACATCACCAAAGCTTTCAGCCATGTCTGGCATATCAAACTAAAGCTTATGGGTTCTATCTACCTCACATCTGTTGACAGAACTCTTTCTCTTTTACATCCCTTCAACTCTGGCCATCAAGGCCAGAATATACTAAAACCCACTAAAATTACTGTTACTCAACTAAATTCAAGTGAGGCCTACAATGGAGTATTGCTTCCCCATCACTACAGTGATGTTGCTGCATATCAGACATTTTTGACTGCATCTAAAAATGTCTCTTCATTAAATCACACAAAAGGATTCATAGGCCTAAAGGCGTACTGTCTCACATTTCTAGCTTTACTACCACTACTATAATGGCTTCAGAGCTGGTTGGGCTCATGTCACCCCTACTCAGGCACTCACAGCTCATCTGTCTCTCCTCCCTTCATCATCCATGTTGTGTCCAGCATTCATAAGCCACACCCCTACCAATATGAGTCGTACTCCCTCCCCTAGAACATTGGTCCTTTGGAATTGCCTCCTCATGTCTTTCTTGCAGTTGTCAACTTGTAAGCATTTAAGTTGAACAGTCAAGACATTAGTTTCACTAGTCTCAGAAAACCAGCAAAGACCATGGATGCTTCTCTTTAGGCCCAGCATCTAAAACTGTTTTAACTGTTGTGACCTTTCTACTTTTAAGATGACAAGGTGTGATAAGAGGAAGATTTGGTTGTTATTTCTATCATCTTAAGCAAACATCTAGAGGGCTCCTTGTTAGCTTGTTATTCACATTCATGTTATTTTGGACAGCTTTTATATTTCTAGAGGCAAATTTATTGCAGACATCATTCAAGAAAATAAGAAATAACATTACACATTTTCATTATTTGAGACAGTCTTCAAAGGTTATGGACACTGACCCTACCCCTCTCACTATCTTATAAAAAACAAAAATGTAATCACTACATCATTGCATAAAGAAAGGTACTAATTACATATTGTGGATGATCTCGGAAACAAAATTTTAACTTTGAGTCTTTGTAAGTTTGAGGAGCAAGCTTACAAATCAAAGACTAGAATTCAATATATTTTAAATTTACAAAACAGAAATATATTTTTTATAAACATCACACATGTCTTATAGCATATTGAGTAGATATTAAGACTAATATTTTCTCATTCTTTTAGTCATGACTTGTGGTTAAGAAATTTGCTTCACAGCCAAGAAATTTGGAGTTCACTCCCACTGTGTAGCCTATTGTATAGTGTCTTTTATAGCCCTGGTTATCTGATGCCTGTAAGTGAATTTGGTAGAAACTGAGGAAACTCACTGTGTATATATATAAATATGCCAGCATGAACAATGGAGGTTAAATGATTATGATAGCCATGTATCTTTTCTATAGCAAGACACCTGTTCTTCTCCCTCTCAGCACCAACATACTCCCCTTCCTAATACACATATATCCCTACTTAGTCATGGGAGCTTTTCCTTTTCCCATTCTTTCACTGTCTAGCAAGTTACTTGGCAGCCTCATTAGTGCTGGTGGCACAGAAAAAAACCCCAGTACACACTATAAGGTGGTTAGCATTAACAAGGGCATCCAGCCATGGAAAGCATGCCAAAGCTGACACTGGAACTCAGTGAAGCCCTGTGGTTTGCCAGATCCTGTCAAACCATCCAACTCATGCCAGTATGGAAAATGGATGTTAGATGATGATGATGATGATATATATATGTACGCATGTATGTTTGTCATTATTCAGTTTTATTTCAAGATTTCTTGTCAGTAGAGATAGAGCCAGTTTCTAATCTAGATCCAAGGCTCCTTCATTAGAATTTCAACAACATCAACTGATTTGTATGGTTTACTTTATGTATGTCTTCTCATGCATATGCTTGCATATCTAGACATGTCTGTCTGTCTGTCTGTCTGTCTGTCTGTATGTATGTATGTATGTATGTATGTATGTATGTCTGAGCACACATGTATGCATGCATACTTGTATTTGTCTCTCACTACTTGACACCCAGTGTTGGTTTATTTACATTTCTGTAACTTAGCAGTTCAGCTAAAAGAAACTGGTAAAATAAGTACTAAACTTAAAAATATGTACTGGGATTGATTTGGTTGACTGAAACCTTAAAGGCAGTTCTCCCAGCATGGCTGCAGTCTAATGAGTGAACGAGGTAAACAAATAAAAGAATATATATTCCCATTATTTATTTTCTTTGAACAGAAATGATCTGGAGGAGAGCTTAAAGGAAAAACATTGATACTTTGACTGTTTAACTTTAAACAGCTTTTTTTTTTTGCTACTGGTTTGTCTTTGTTTTTGTCGTAACTTCAGTGAATTACTACTACTTAATATTTGTATAATTGTGTATATATGCTTTTGTACCAACTTAATACAAGCTATAAAATGAAAAACAATCTAATTGTATATAAAAGAAAATCCTGTCAGTTGTATGTATATGTGGCTGTAAGAACGTATATATATATAGTTGCTTATATGTATACACATATTTTGTAATATTATTATGTGTGGTGTGAATGTGTGTAAGCCTGCTTGTAATATTAGCTTCCTTCTCACCAGAAGACTTCTTTCTCCTTCCCTTGGCTGACACGGCCACTTCCCCACTCTGTCTCTTCTCTCAAGCAACTGACTAAACTCCTTTTTCTGATTCCAAAAACCAAATTTGTGGATGGTTGTTCCAGTATTAGCAAGATTCTCCATAATATATTGATTTGTTACAATGGCACAGAACCTCAGTTTTTAGGGTAGGTAAATGAGGTTATATGATGTTTATCTTTTTCTTTTTTTTTTTTCTCAGGGACATTAGTGATTTCAGTATAACTACCATAAAATAATGATAAGCTATTGGTAATCAAGTAGCTATGGCAATCAAATCTACGGGAAAAAAAAGACATTTTTTATTTATATTTAATACATGTTATTTCCATTTATTTTCAATACTCTGGAATGGAGTAGACTCTGCCAGATTGGTTAACTCCCATAAAATCATGTGAAGACGAAGTCTTTGGTAATAAACCAAACTCATTAATGAAGGCCCTTCTTCTTCCTTTTATCCCCTTTTTCACTTCAGCCACTCATGCTGAAGCATTGCTTTGAAGGGTTTAGTTGGACAAATTAACTTCAGCATTTATTTTTTAGGTCTGGTACTTATTCTATTGATCCCTTTTACCAAACATCTAAGTTATGGGGATGTAAACAAATGAACTCTGGTTGTTAAGTGATGGCAGAGCAAACACAAACACACACACACACACACACACACACACACACACACACACACACACA
>NC_068982.1:99220862-99230854 GCF_001194135.2 Octopus bimaculoides
TATACATATATACATGCGTGGCTGTGTGGTAAGAAGTTTACTTCCCAACCACATGGCTCCAGGTTTAGTCCTACTGTGTGGCACCTTGGGCTAGTGTCTTTTACTTGGGTCAAGTAAAGCCTTGTTAGTGGATTTGGTTGAGAGAAACTGAAAGAAGCCTGTCGAATGTATGTGTGTGTGTGTGCATGTCTTTGTGTCTGTGTTTTTCCTCCACCACCACTTGACAACTGGTGTTAGTGTGTTTATGTCCCTGTAACTTAGCAGCTCATCAAAAGAGACCAATAGAATAAGTACCAAGCTTAAAAATACTGGGGTCGATTCTTCATGGTGGTGCCCCAGCATGGCCACGACATTGTCACAGCATTGGTCAACCTTGGCGCCATGCAACAGAACTAAACTGGAAGGCACATGGTTCCAAAGTGGGCTTCTTAACCATCCATCCAGGCTTATTGAATAAAAGAAAATGTGATGCCAGGGAAGTAAAATACTTACAGTTAGAAATTGAAACTATGTTAAGAGCATAACTTTGTGAATAATTACATCACTCACTAACGATCATTTTATTTTTGTTGTGTGATTAATTTTTTCAGGAATTCCATACTTTTTAAGACTCATTAGTTTCAGCTTCTGAAGTATCAAACACTTGAGAGACAATTTTTCCTAAGCTGCATTACTCAGCACTACTCATTCCACCCACATTTCTTCCTCTTGTCATTTTTATTATGTCACATTATAAAACCCTACACCAAACACTTTTTTTCAAACCTATCTGCCTCTGGAACACTATCTTTGTTCTTTTTTTTTTTCTGTATGAACCATCTTGTTGTGGTCAAAACTGGATACCAAACCAACATCATCATCATCATCATCATCGTTTAACGTCTGCTTTCCATGCTAGCATGGGTTGGACGATTTGACTGAGGACTGGTGAAACTGGATGGCAACACCAGCCTCCAATCTGATTTGGCAGAGTTTCCACAGCTGGATGCCCTTCCTTACGCCAACCACTCAGAGAGTGTAGTGGGTGCTTTTACGTGTCACCCGCACGAAGGCCAGTCAGGCGGTACTGGCAACGGCCACGCTCAAAATGGTGTATTTTATGTGCCACCCGCACAGGAGCCAGTCCAGGGGCACTGGCAATGATCTCGCTCGAAAATCCTTACACATGTCACGGGCACAAGTGCCAGGAAGGCGACACTGGGCACAGGTGCTATCATGCCCTTCACAATTTGATGGGTGGGGTCCTCAGACTTCTGGAACAAAATTAATATAATATCCACACTGGAATATGAAAAATTATTCAACAGTCAATAATTTGATATAATCCATTTAACTGTTATTTGTTACTATGTTTAGAACAGATACAAACCAATGAATATATTCGGGGTTCATTATGTAAAACAAACCTAACTAAACATTACATGTCAAAACCAAATCCAAGGTTTTAGAAGAGATTGAAATATAAAAATATCTGCTACAATTGTCTTGTTGCAATTTTCTGAATTTGTGAAACCATTTATCCATGCCATTCTAAGAGTCTGACAAGGTGAATGAGAAAGCAAAGCATTCATAGTTGTGTAACATTTACATTTTATTTCTTTTTAAAACATTAAATTAGTTTTGGTAGCCTTTCTTTGCTAATGGCTATTCTTGCATGGATCAAGAACCTTACACAAAATGAAATAACACTTTTTTGTTCTTTTCTTTCTATTTTGTACCATTTTCTCCATGCAAGCATGAATGGGATGATTTTTGCAATTTTGGATTTCAACACATAATTTCTTGGAGCAATTGTTTTTTTATAAATGGATACCCTTTTTCTTAGTAAATCAGTTAAACAGGACTGGAACATGTTATTAGCTCAACTGACTAGATTGTTTCTTCTATCACATCTACAAGAGATTACTTCTCTGAAAAAGCAAGCTGTGAACCACCCTTTTATCAAACCCATCCTCATCGTCCTCTTCTCTTCTCATCATCTCTAAATTGCCTCTACACACAGCCCCACAAATTAAACATTTCACCCAAATTTTCTTCCCCAGAGCTGCAACTCTCTAAGGTACTTTCCATGTTCACACTTTTGGAAGAGAAGTTCAACTTGATCCTCAGCTACATTGACCTTACCAACCTGGAAAGATTGGCAGTGACTCTGGGTATTGCCTAAATAATAAAACAAAATAATGTGCCTTGCAAAAGGCATAACACAGTCATCATTATCATCATTTAATGTCCATTGTTCATGCTGGCATAAGTTGGATGATTTGGCATGGATCTGGCTAGCAGGGAGTTGTCCAGACTCCTACTGTCTGTTCTGACATGGTTTTTACAGTTGGATGCCCTTCCTAATGTCAATCACTTAGCAGAGAGTGCTGGGTGCTTTTTACATGCCAAAATGTAACACATGCTTCTTTTTTTGTTATTGATTTGGTATAGAGAGATGCAATACACTTATACCCTTCAGAGGCCCTCTAAGATCTATGAAGTAAATGTTAAAGAATTCCAGAGAGGAGATGTTTTGAGAAGGAAGGACAGGAGTAAGTAGTGAGTGTGGAACCTGGAATGGATACAATATTGGAGATACAAGTTGGAGAAATAACTGAGTTTGGAATACCTGTGTTGAAGTGGCATGACACAAGTCAGTTCTGAGGAGCAGTGACTACTTTAACAGAAGTAGTAAAAGTAAAAGAGAAGTCAGCACCTCTGTGGGTAGAGATTTGAGTATGTTTCTGAACAACTTGAAGTCAATTAGCTATGTTCATTTGTTTTTTCATTCCAGTGCCTTAATTAACATACCACTAAAACATTAAAACTATTTAAAGGGAACCAAATCTAAAAGGAGAATGTAAGCAATATAATTGAATACTCTATGCTTTTTCATAATAAAGCAAGAATATAGAAAGATAATACCATTCCCTTTGACCTCCTCACAAAAGTACAGTTCCCTGTTAAAATGCTAAAACATTGTTTTTCTATTTTTCTTTTGACTTTTTTTTTACATATACTACCCAGGCTGGGATTGAACTCACCAGCATTTCTACTCTGTGCTTTGGAATTCCCCACTGTATAGGCTTTGCCACAGAGAAAATAACAAGAAGCAGTTAGCACATATTATTAGATTTATTTAACAGCCCTTGAGTTTTTAAAGATAACTAGTGATCAACATTACTGAAGTCAGATTAAAATTATCTTTCCAGTAGAGGATTTCTGTATTAACATTGATTTTGTATTTGATTATTTTCATTTAATTTATCTTTACCTTTGTTTCCCCTATGACTTCCTGTTCAATAAACACTTTAATCACATATGCATTACATAGGGATCCAGTAGAGATGCCATGGCCAGAAGTGATGTCAGAGATGTTAGTATACGGTTTAACAAAACAATTCTTCCAATACCATAACCATTCCTTGAAATGATATACCCTGAAATAACCCGCCTGACTGGCCCTTGTGCCGGTGGCATGTAAAAGCACCCACTACACTCCTGGAGTGGTTGGCATTAGGAAGGGCATCCAGCTGTAGAAACTCTGCCAAATCAGATTGGAGCCTGGTGTCGCCTCCTGGCCCACCAGTCCTCAGTCAAATCGTCCAACCCTTGCTAGCATGGAAAGCGGACGTTAAACGACGACGACGACGATGATGATGATGATGAAACATTATAAAAACTTAATCTAGAATATTAGAAATCTGAACTCAAAATGGCTGTATTGTATTTCTGTTCATAAACAGCACTTATTTTGTCTCAAGACACAACACCTTAGAGAAATGGTCTGCTGACAGTTTGTGGGTTTCCATTAGATCATAATTACTGAATAATAACCTTGGACAAGGAACTTTACTATAAGTTTTTTGAACTGAAAACTATTTCCTAAAATCACTTAATGAAGACTAAATTCCATTAACATTTCATTTTAAATCCTTGAAAATTCCTAAACAGAAATTCTTCAGTGATTCAAAGGGATTTATGAAAAACATTTCTAATGCTGTATTAAGTACCATATTGAATAAAACTTATTATTTTTCATATGAATTATTCCCATTGGACAGACAATGTTGCTTATATGATTTTATTTTTATCAAGGTTATAAATGTTGGTAGATTATTTAATTTAAAGTTAAGCAATTAGAGCATAAAAATAGAACTGTAAACGTCAATTATTGCACAAAAAACTAATTTCATTTCACAAAACTATTTCTATGAAAATATTAACATTGGGTCTGTGTGTATAGCCACCTGCTTTATCTCTACCATCATCAATGCCACCATTTCTCTTCTTGTCTTTATAAATTGTGTTCATCTTTAATCTGATCTTATAGAATAAGGAAAATCATAATCTAAGCAACGAGACAGACAGACAGAGACAAAGGCATGAAAAGACAAAAGAAAAGAGAAAAATTCTAAAGAAAACACTTTATAATCTTCATGGATTTATTTGTTAGGTGGCAGCAGATGTTGCTGTTGTTGTTGTTATTCAGTATCAGAGCAACACTGAATGAGCAGACTTATGTTGAACCACATTCCATGCATGACCATCCTTTCTTCTTGTTTAACTAGCATTACATAGTCTAATATATCCTTCTTTTTTTTTTTTGAGACTATAGGATGTGAGCTGAGTGAATTCAACAGCTATTTTTTATGGATCAAGTGATCTGCTAGAAAGAGCAACTAAATTCCCTTAATTAAAGATAGTTATGATGTTGGTGATGTCTATCATGCTAGTATTAGTTATTACTTGTTAGATGTTGTGATTGCATGAATAGAATGTAAAAATCAAACCATTCCTATTGGTTACAGTGATGTTCATGGTGGGGACTGTGGCACTGGTGATGTTCATAATGTTGGTGTCAGTTACTATTTGTTGGCTGTTGTGAATCTAAATCTTGAAACCATTCTCGTCTGACTTATCACTGTTATCTCTTGGCTAAAGGCTCTATTTTTACCATATAAGATTTGCTCATGGAAGGATTTAAGCATAGAGGCCAAAGAAAATCTTGACATTTATACTATGTATTTGCTGTCTCTTGTAAAATAGCACCTGTTCTATACAGAAGTATTGTTTTGTAAGTATTTATTAATCATTGTGCTGGTGGCATGAAGAGAGCACCCAGTACATGCTGTAATGTGGTTGCCATAAGGAAGTTTGTCTAATTGTAGAAACCATGCCAGCACAAACATCGAAGCACAATGAAGCCTTTGGGCTCATCAGATCCTGTCAAACCATTCAACCAGTGCTAGCATGAAACATGGATGTTAAGTAATTATAATTATGATGATGATGATGACAATGATGAAGACAATGATAAAGACAATGACAACAACAATAATGATGATGATGACAACAATGTACCATTGTTAAGACTGAATAGTTATATTGGTTTCAAATTCTGGCACAAGGCCAGCAATTTTGGAGAAAGGGGTAAATTGAATACATCAACCCCAGTATTCAACTGGTATTTGTTTTATTAAGTCTGGAAGGATGAAAGGCAAAGTCAACCTCAGCAGAATTTGAACTCAGAGCACAAAGATGGACAAAATGCCACTAAGCTTCTTGCCTGGCATGCTAACAATTCTCTGTTGGCTCACTACCTTTCCAAATAGTTATTTCAATGTTGCTTTGAATTGACTAAGATAGTTTTTCATAAGCTGGTTGGACTATGGTATGTTGAAAACTATTTAAAGTTTTGAGCTTTAAAAGCGGTGAAAAATCCCATGTACTTTTACTTTGGGACTCCACTGATAATTATCAGACTATAATCTTATGGTTTGTTAAACTGTACTTAGCTGAGCAGAATGGAAGGTAGCAATGCATATAATGTTTTGTATGTTTCTATGTATTGAATGAGTTGTCGCAGTCATTATCCATATCATGTTTACATTTATTTGTATTATGTGAATTACCCAAGGCATATTATATCCTGCTTAACATATTTGATTGCGCAGAATGAGATAATCAGGCTCATGACATGTCAAGTCATACCTCTGGCATTATCAAAGAAGTCAAAATTTTTCACCAATCTTTTCCACTCTTCTGAGTCATGGGTTCTCTTTATACTAGTCAGGGTTTGGATTTTTTTAAAATCTAGGCCCTAACTAATCTAGTAGAATTGAATGTTAATGTAACTTCATTGTAGTACAGTTCTATATTTAAGAGATGAGGAATTATGTACATTATTTGCCTCATCTTGTTTGTTGTTAACACAATGTTTTGGCTGATATACCCTCCAGCCTTCTTCAGGTGTCTTGGAGAAATTTCAAACCTGGATTCTCATTCCTTAGGTATTCTTCGATGTTGTTGTTATCATCATTATTATTATTATTATTATTATTATTGCTAAAATGTAAAATGGCGTAGTGGTTAAGAGCGTGGGCTACTAACCCCAAGATTCCGAGTTCGATTCCAAGCAGTGACCTGAACAACACCAATAATAATAATAATAATAACAATAATAATAATAATAATAATAATAACAACAACATCGAAGAATACCTAAGGAATGAGAATCCAGGTTTGAAATTTCCCCAAGACACCTGAAGAAGGCTGGAGGGTATATCAGCTGAAACGTTGTGTTAACAACAAACAAGATGAGGACAACTATCCATCGAATGTAACTAATGTAAATAATGTTCATTGTAGTATTTCATTAGTTTTAGTAACCCTGATGGCATCCATCACCTCCTCAGAATATAGGTGCTACTGGATCTCAGTGAGCTCATCCACCTTTGACAGGTTTTGTTTTTTAATCCTACTGGATACCCAATATTCATACACACGTCAAGTTTTGCAGGAGATCAGTGCAGTCACTGACAGCTCAGCTCATGAGTAAGTAATACTGAAAAACATGATTGCCAGATCCTGACCTGACAGTAGTGTTCAAAGTATGTTGGTATGTTGAGTAAAAAGAGGTGGAGGAAGTGCAGAAAACTGCTGTCTTTGTTGGCATAAAAGGTTTCTTTTCATGTAGTATGTAGATGGTGAAACATTTAAGAGTGTTTTGTTTCATGGTGTTGAATTATAAGGATTGTGGATAGAAGACAAGGAAAATTTAGAGTGAAATGATCTGGCTACAAACCAGAGTACAAATTGACTTCAAAGGCATCATTCAATGCATTTTGCATAGGTAGATGCACTGGTTTCAATACCTGATAAGAATGGACAAAACTTACTTGGTTAAAAAAAAAAATTACATGCTGACCAGTGAAGTTGCTTGTGAGGGACAAAAACATAAGAAGAGATGGGAAGGAGAAATGAAGTCAGGCCTCAAGGTGTTAGGCCACATATACAAGATAATACAGGATCAATAGAAGGGGTGACTCTATAAATGAATTCAGCTCATCCAATCATGGAAACATGTGTTAAAGTAGTAACAACTGCTGTTACAAATAATTCTACAGACTTTTTTTCAGTTTTAGGTACAAAACAAAGTTTATATTCTTCTATTTTTTTTATAGATATCTATCAAACCCAGCTAATCTTTCTTCACATTAAACTAACCAGAATAATGTAACAATTTTTTGTTAAGGAAGCTGATTAAAATAGCATTGTGGCATCTTTTCTGTCCATTATTGATATCTTATGTTCTTTCTATATGACTTGGCATGCTATTAATGTGAACATGACTCCTCATGTGTAATATACCATCACAATACACTCAAATAACAAAAGTAGACAACATTTAAGCAGTGAACATTTCCATTTAAATTGACAGCCATTCTTTCACTGAACACAGTTTGGTGTTATTTCATTTCCTTTATTTCTTAGACTGAATATTATTGAAAATAGTGAGAGACAAAGAGAGAGAAAAAGAAAAGTAAAGACTTTGTCTAGTTCTTGCTAGAGGGCAACCTTGCACTGCGAATGATACAGTGGTTGGCTTCAACAGAATCCAGTGAGCAAAGAAACACTACTGTTCCACTTGAGCAGTTTTATTTGCTATTGGTATTGTTTCAGGGAGTATAACTTCCCAACTAATTATAGACAGCAAGACAGCCATGTGATAATTCCTTACTATTGCAAACACAATTGATTTACCTTTCTATACAATATCTTAAGAGATTTATCTTTATAATACTACAGTTGTTCAGTAAATGAAAATAGCACTAAAAACATCTCATATAAAACTATTTCTCAAGACAACTTCCAGCCTATAGCCTAGTTACCCAGAGAGTCATTAGATACTTTTTACACCCTGTGATAAAAAAAAAATCTGTATTATTATTGCTTTCATGGCCTCCATAGCGGAATAGGCTGACCAAAACATTTAAGAATAAAATTAGACACTTTGCCAGCATTTAAAGGTCAGTACTCCTCTTCTAATTAACAGCCTGTCTGTGTCAACTTGCCTCTCAAGACTGTGTCTTTCCAAACTACAATCATAGTAGGATTTGAGTCCATCACAGCAACTACAGTATCATGTAGTAATAAGCAAACAGTAGCCAAACCAGTTTTAAGACTCTGCTCAAATAGACCATGACCACATGGAAGGATGAAGAAACAAAGTATAAATCAATAAAGAAAAGGAGTACAACAGATCATTACCTCTGTGGACATTCTTCATGAGGCCAGGTGAAGGAAGGTGCAAGAAACAGGACTCCATTCTAGAGATAATGTGAAGGATTTCATGACTGCACATCAAAACAATCATCAATTATTCAATGTTGTTTCCAAAATTACTCTAAAATTCATACTTTATAACTTTCTACTCTACATACTTCTAGAGACTTCTCTGTATAGCAGAAGTATTTAGTAGACCACTACTCTAACCACTCCACCACAGTTTTACCATTACAATTATTGTGTTAATGCAAAAGGAAGGACTACCCACCCATCCACTCACTCTATCCAATTCTTGGTCCCACTTCACTTATATACACCACCCTGTACCTAGGGTGTCCCTCCACTCCTGTGAACTTCTCAGTGGGTATTTATTTTCAAATGTTTCTTTCATTTAAAAAAAATTTTACTTGCTTCAGTCATTTGACTGTGGCCATGCTCGAGCATTGCCTTTAGTTGAACAAATCGACCCCAGAACTTATTCTAAGCCTAGTACTTATTCTGTCGGTCGAACCGCTAAGTTACGGAGATGTAAACACACCGACATTGATTGTCAAGCGATGGTGGGGGGACAAACACAGACACACAAATACATATATGCATATACATATATATATATATCCCTCTCACTCTTGGAGAGGCACAACAACAGACTTCTTTCAGTTTCCATCTACGAAATCTACTCACAAGGCTTTGGTCTGGCTGAGTCTACAGTAGAAGACACTTGCTCAAAGTACCATGCAGTTGGACTGAACCTGGAACCATGTGATTGAGAAGCAAGCTTCTTACCACATAGCTACACCTGAAAACTAAAGCATTTGAAAATATATTCCCATTGACAAGGCCACAGGTTTAGTATAGTGAAAACAGTTTTGGGGAAAATATGTACGAACAACCATTTATGTAAAAAGAAAGCAATAAAGAACAGCAACAAGTGATTGTACATATAGGCTTTAATAGTGTGTCTTTTCCAAAATATAATAACATTTGGTCTCAACACCCACAGCATCAAATCAAAATTCTTGCAAAATTTCCAAATTATGGTACTACTTAAAGGAAAACATTATTTTGGAGGCTATTATTTCTTCTTATAATCAAAAATTGCAGCAGATTCATTGTTACCATTATGATCATAGAATTAAACATTCTCTAAGTTTTATATTTTAATCTATATTAATCTACAAAACAAAATATTAAGAAACCTATATACAAAAATTTTAATATAAATATGAATAATGTGATCAAAATTCTGCTTAAATGATAAAAATGATAATGAAAAAATCGTATAGATTTTAACTAATTGTATACATGTGCATGTACATGTACATGTACATGTTTGTGTGTGTGTGTGTGTGTATGTGTATGCATCTATGTATATGTCTGTGCAAATGTGTGATACATATATATATATATGCATATATATATATATATATATATATATA
>NC_068982.1:99231184-99232565 GCF_001194135.2 Octopus bimaculoides
TATATATATATATATATATATATGCATACAGACACACACATATGCACACATGGTGGAAATAAAAATTTTCTGAGTAAAGGTAAGCATTTCACGTGTAAAGGATTTAGACTTAATTTAAGGAAAAAAGCAAAAAATATTATAAATACTCTCTAGTTCAGTGTAGTGTTATATTTAAATATCTCCAACTTAAACACATTTAACACACTAACAGTATGTTAAATTGATTTAATTAGTTGATTTCATATATGCATATATATATGTGCATGCATGTGTGAGTAAGTATGTATGTATGTGTGTTTGTGAACACATGCAGTAAAGCAGAATGGTTAGAAAGTCTGTCTCTCAGTCATGAGATCTTTGGTTCAATACTGCATGGCATCTTAAACAAATATTATTTTCTAAAGCCTTTTAGTGAAGGCACATGGCTTAGTGGTTAGAGCATTGTGATCACAATCATCAGGTTCTGAGTTTGATTTTCTGACTGGGCTGTGTATGCAGGACACTCTATTTCACATTGCATCAGATCACTCAGCTAGTGAAATGAGTTGTAAAGTCACTGGTATCAAGCTGCATCAGCTTTTACCTTTCCCTTGGTTAACATTGGTGGCATGGAAAGGAGGAAAGACTGGTATGCATGGACGACTGCTGATCTTCCATAAACAACCTTGCCAGACTTGTGCCTCAGAGGGTAACTTTCTAGGTGCAGTCCCATGGTGCAATCCTATGGTTTAGCTTAGTGAAACTGCGTACATGGGAGCTGTATTGAAGCTCATTGGATAGATTGTATCTCATCTTATTAAATATCAGTAACAATTTATAAAAATTTGAAGTAAAAATAGTTTATTGTTTGTCTGGGGGTCAAGAACATGTCTGGAGATTTTTCATTGAAGTCTTCTTTAAATATAGTTTGGTATAGAGTTCAAAGTGTTAGAGAGTGAGAGAAGGGGTGTGTATTGTCTAAAAGAAATTTTTGTGTGTTCCTGCCAAGGGAGTGGCTAAAAAGAATTTATTGAATAAGTTTTATGTCCATGTTGAATGTTCTTTCAATATACTTTTGAAAAACTGAGTTGATGGGTGTGTATGTCGTAAAGAATGTCTTGAAGAAAGAATTAGAATTTTCCTTTGGGTTAGATGTATTCTTTTTTTGTGTGTGTGTATGTGTGTGTGTGTTTGTATGTGTGTGTGTGTATAAATATCTGTGTGTATAAATATATATATATATATGTTTATATGCCAAAAAGATTTTATAACATTTTTCTGACATAATTTAAATATATACTTTAACCATGTAACACAAGCCTTCTGTAGTTTTTTCACTCTTATTATCTTTTATATATATATATATAAATATATATATATATATGTTTATATGCCAAAAAGA
>NC_068982.1:99232956-99234168 GCF_001194135.2 Octopus bimaculoides
TATTCTTTTATTCTTTTTATTTTATTTATTTCAGTCATTTGACTGTGACCATGTTGGAGCACCACCTTTAGTTGAATAAATTAACCCCAAGACTTATTCTTTGTAAGCCTAGTACTTATTCTATCGGTCTCTTTGCTGAACCGCTAAGTTATGGTGACGTAAACGCACTAACACCAGTTGTCAAGCAATGGTGGAGGTGCAAACACAGACACACAAACATATACACACACATACACACATATATATATGACGGGCTTCTTTCAGTTTCCATCTACCAAATCCACTCACAAGGCTTTGGTTGGCCCAAGGCTATAGTAGAAGACACTTGCCCAAGGTGCCACGCAGTGCGACTGAACCCCAAACCATGTGGTTGGTAAGCAAGCTACTTACCACACAGTAACTCCTGTGCCTATATACATATATATATATATTCGAATGACCTGTCCTTGTTTTCTTTGTATCATTTATCTGGATGTTTTGTTGTCCCTTTTTTGTATTTTATATATATATGTATGTATGTATGTATGTATGTCAGGTCGCTCTTATAAGTATTCCTGAGCGCTACTGGTAACATGTAATCCAGTACAACCTGTCTCATGGTCGGGTCGTCGGCGACTAAACTGGCAACCCCACCAAGCTCGCTTGGTGAGGAGGGTGATTGTTGGCATCCTGCGGGATGAAAAATAAGACTTGTCGAAAGGACATAAGAACTACTGTGTAGTAACGTCCACCCAACAATGTTTGTTTCTGTGTGTGTGTTTAAATTCTGTGTGCGCGTGTTGTGCTGTTCTGTGTGTGTGTATATTTTTCATATGCATTTCTTTTTATATATATATATATATATTTTTTTTAATATTTACTTTTTATGTATCTTTATGCGTTTTTACACATCGTATTTATGTGTTTTTACACATCGTATTTATGTGTTTTTACACATCGTATTTATGTGTTTTTTACACATCGTTTTTATATATATTTTATATTTTATATGTATCTCCATTGCATTTACTTTTCTCCTTTCATATCTACATCTTTTATATTGACTTTTCTATGTATTTTCTATGTACTTATTATATTGTTTTTTTTTGGGGTTTTTTTAATATGTGGGGTAGATGAGGCCCATTAGCCAAGTGAAGGCAACTCTTCTAGGAGAAGGACACTCTGACATAAAACCAGGTCCATGACTTCTGTGGGAGCAGACTGGGCTCTTTT
>NC_068982.1:99237655-99238450 GCF_001194135.2 Octopus bimaculoides
AGCTCAATTGAAAAACATATTATCCTGGCCCAAATGAGATGGACTGGGCATGTAATTAGAATGAAGGATGATCATTTGCCGAAGCGCTTATTTTATGGTGAGCTCAGCTCTGGTGAGCGACCACAGCAGAAACCAAGAAAGAAGTATAAAGATTGCATTAAACAAAGCCTAAAAAAACTAGATATGTATGAAAGTGATTGGGAAGGAGATGTTCTGGATCGAAGCAAGTGGAGAGCTGTTGTCAGGACGAGCTGTGATGTCTGGGAGGAAAAGATGTTTCAGCAACTTGAGCTTAAGCGGGCCTGTCGAAAGGGAAAAATTGTAAACAATGGAGAGTATAGGATGTGTATTGTGTGTGATCGCGTTCTTCTGTCAAAAGCAGGATATGTGAATCACATGAAAACACATGAGGGTAGAAATTCCAGACACCCTAAATACCAACCACCTTCTGTGACCTGTGGCATATGTCACAAGGTTTGTAAAACAATAGCCGGACTTAAGAGACATATGCTGGTTCACAGAAGCATTTCCTTAGAATCAGATACCAGCGGGCAAGTATCGAGAGGCCTGAACATTTGTCATCTGTGCTGTAGACCTTGTTGCTCAGCAGCCGAACTTCAAAGTCACTTGAGGGCTCACCAACGGAGTGATTGCACTGCGTGATGATATGTGTGGATTGTTGATGGGATGGCTATCGTCTGTCAAGATGGAGCAGTCGTCATGTATGTATGTATGTATATGTGTGTATATATATGTATGTATGTATGTATGTATGCATGTATATATATATATATA
>NC_068982.1:99238662-99247352 GCF_001194135.2 Octopus bimaculoides
TGTGTATATATATATGTATATATGTATGTATGTATGTATGTATAATATATTTGATATATATGATGGACTCTCCTACTGAGCATCCAGTTGTTTGTGGAACTGCACAACCTACTCATTGAATTAGTATACAAAGTGTAGTGTTACATGTGGTGTTATGGGCTGTGATGAGCTATGTGGTGGTGGTGGAGAGGAATTGCGGATGAAGCAAATGGAAGTGAAGACCGGAGGGGGCTGGCAGAAGTGGCCAGAGGCGGATGCGTGGACAGTGAGCATGTGTGGTCAGTTCGAGCAGATATGGTGTGCGTAGAAGTCGTGGTTTTATCTGGAGTGATCGTTGATCCCGCCATGGTCGACAAGGTAAGGTCGCTGTATTTTTTTCTCCGTTTTGCTTCTTGTTGTCTTTTTCCTCCATCACACCACACAAAGTGACTGAGTAATCTACAGAACTCTTTACCCTTGACAAAATTCTCAGGAAGAATCAGTTAGATGTAGTGCAACATAGTTGGTCCTTTGAATTACAAGCACAGTCCATCTGATGTTCCTGTCTGTCCAATTTCATTCTCAAGCCTTGGATTGACCAAAAGCTATGAAAAAGAGAGTTACTTAAAACGACATGTAATGGTATTGAACCAAGGATTTCAGAGTAGTGAAGCAAACTTCTTAACCATTCAGCTATGCCTGTACCATAAATATCCACTCATGCATGCACACCGCACAAACACCCCCAAACATCCACACCCACACCCACATACACTCACAGAAGCATACACATACATATATACACACACAAAAGGTAACATGTGCACACAGACACATTCACATATACATAGACACATGCATCACACACACTTCACACACATACTCACATGCACATGCACATACACATGTCCTTCATAAGCATACACAAACACGTACACACATGCCCCTTACATATATAGCAAGAAGACAAGGACTTTTCTCTGAAGTGAAATCAAGAAGCACAACTTTCTCATTGATATTTCTTTCTCTCTCTCTCTCTCTCTCTCTCTCTCTCTCTCTCTCTCTCTGTCTCTCTCTCTCGGTCTCTCTCTCTCACAGTCTCTCTCTCTCAATCTCTCTCTCACTCTCTTCCTCTCACACTCATACTTTTGCACCCCCCTCTCTCTCTTGTCTGTTTATTGGATTGGAACTTTCCAGATGAAAGCAAATAAATGGTTCATTTCTTAAAAATTTTCCCTTTGTTTTTCCCTTGCTCATTAATTCTTTCCTCCCTTATATTTACATGTTGTTTGTAGGGGACATTAGTAATGTTCCCAGCACCTGCTTTTTTTTCTTCTTGTTCTTTGTTTTGAAGTACATATGATAGCTAGTGACAGTAAAATATTTGCTAACTTTAGTAAAGATGTCAGCACAAAATGTTAGGATTGATTTAATGATGACTAAACAATGACTCTATGATATTTATTGATTATAATAGCTTTCATCTTGGACCTGAACTGAAGTCATGATATGTCAGTGGTGTGTTCCCTCACCCTGCCACCATTATTATTTATGTTATTAAGTCAGTGTATTTAGCAGTTGAAAGAGAGATATAAGCATTAAACAATATATTATGGAGTGATTGGTCAGATAAATAGAACATACTGAATGACAGAGATGGGAAAGGGGAGGAAGGTGATTGGTGCTTGTCTAGTGAATTTATAAACTGTTGATGTTGGTCATTAGCTATTATTGTACTTGTTTATCCCTTATTCATCCCTGATTGAGCAGACCGCTGATCAAAGATGTTCCAATTATATCCATTCCATTTTTTTCATATGTAATGTATGTAGGACTATATTATCCAATGTGCCCCACCACCACAAATTTTTAAGGATGATGAGACATAATTGGAGGAGATTTGGCTACTATTTCTATTAGGTTAAGAGTTCATATGTTGCAGAGACCAACTTTTTTATTTTCATCTTTTTGGATCAATAAAGCAATGTGTTCAGCAAGTACAGGGGCAAATCAACAGTCCTATAGGGCAACCTAGAAATTAATTATATTATAATAGAATGTAATTAGAGGAGATTTGGCTACTATTTCTATCAGGTTAAGAGTTCAAATCTAACTTTTTTTCATCCTTTTAGATCAATAAAGCAATGTGCCCAGCAAGTACAAGGGACAACTTAACTTTCCTATAATAGAACCTAGAAATGAATTAAATTATAATAGAAGACAGATACTCCTTCAATGGTTTATTGTGGACTGGATAACATGACTGTCATCTCTGTCTTCTTATGTATTATTTTTATTGTCATAGAACAGGGAAAAATTCCTTTTTTTACCCAAATAATCTGATGGCAATTAAAGAAAGAGTTCAAGGAAATTAAGAGATACTTTTGACAAAAATGTAGCACTAGTTAATTCAAAGACTTAGTTTCATCATTGTAAGTAAGAATAAATGATGCTCTTGTTGCTAGTATAATTGCTTTCTTAGGTTAGTCTGAAGAAGAGTTGTAAAACTGATACACATTTTGAACCCCTTTTTATTCATAAGATAAGAATGACTAGACAAAGTTGTTAATTGTAGTTCATGTCCAGTTTGATATGTGGAGGCGCAATGGCCCAGTGGTTAGGGCAGCGGACTTGCGGTCATAGGATCGCGGTTTCGATTCCCAGACCGGGCGTTGTGCGTGTTTCTTGAGCGAAAACACCTAAAGCTCCACAAGGCTCCGGCAGGGGATGGTGGTGAACCCTGCTGTACTCTTTCACCACAACTTTCTCTCACTCTTACTTTCTGTTGTGCCTGTAATTCAAAGGGTCAGCCTTGTCACACTGTGTCACGCTGTATATCCCTGAGAACTACGTTAAGGGTACACGTGTCTGTAGAGTGCTCAGCCATTTGCATGTTAATTTCATGAGCAGGCTGTTCCGTTGATCGGATCAACTGGAACCCTCGACGTTGTAAGCGACGGAGTGCCAACAACAACAACAACAACAACCAGTTTGATATATTTAATGTCAAAGACAAATATTGTTATTTAGCTAGAGAAGACACATTGGATAATGCAGTCCTACATAAACAACTATATGTGTTAAAGTCTAGTTTAACATGTTTTATGTCTAAGTTAAATTTGGTTAAAGTGAAATGGGGTGGGAAAAAAGAAAGAAGAAATGTAATGATGAGCAGGATAATTAAACAAAATGCTTTTTGAAATCTTTTAAATGATGATATAGTAAATAATAAATGTTCAATAAACATGTTTAAATAAAGTTAGAATAATTATAATGGATTAATAAAAGATAATGATAATTGAGTGACAGGTTAGCAGAAATAATAATTTTTTACATTGGCACAAGGTTAGAAATTTTAGTAAAGAAGTTCATTACAGCAACTCTGGCACTTGAGGTGTACTTTATATCAGGGCTGTGGAGTCAGAGTCGGAGTCAGAGTCAGAGTCGTGGAGTTGGAGCAGAGTCAGAGTCGTGGAGTTGGAGCAGAGTCAGAGTTGGTAAAACTATATTGACTCTGATTCCAACTCACAATATCTTTATTCTTTGATATAAACCAGTTATAACACATAAGCCTACTCAAAGTACAAGTGTATGCATATGCTTTATGAGATATGTAGACCACAATCACTTAATTACATAAAGAGGAGTTGGAGTCAAAGTTTTTGTTTCAACTCCACAGCCCTACTTTATATTCCAGAAGGATAAATGACAAAGTTGACCTCAGCTGAGTTTGAATTTGAAATATAAAAAATCAGGACAAATGCTCGAAGTTGTTTTATTTGACTTAGTAATGATTTTGTTAATACTCCAGCCTGAAGAGGTGGCAGAAATCTTAAGTGACTATACTATAAATCAATTTTAAGTTATTTGTCTTTGCATCTTCAGTTCAGATCACAGAGTTCAACTTTGTGTTTCATCTTATTAGGATCAAAAGGATATATACCATCTATATTCACCACAAGGTCCAGTCCTTGTGACAGTACAGTGAAACATATGAACATGTACCTTAATAATCTTGCAAACTATACAGGCAGTATGCAAGCTTCTGGTAGGGACCTCAATGCTGGACAGGTAAAAAGATAGAAACCAGACAAATATGGACCAGGTAAAGGATTAAGACTAGACAAGTATGGAGAGGTAAAAATGAGTTTACATAGGGTCAAAATTCCTACCTAGAAAAAGTAAAGTATCAATAACAATCCAAAACCAACAAGATCTGGGAAAGAAAGGCCTTCCTTCTGGGATTCACATACTCACAAAAATAGCTGGAAGTTGGGTACTGAGGCAGGGCTAAAAAAGCAGTGATCCAACTGGAGAGAAGCAGAAAGAGTATCAGAATATTTTATATTCATTAACCTGAAAGTTCAGATTTCGTAACTCTTGAGTTTCACATTTCTGATTGTCAAACCAAATATGAATAATGCAGGAAAACAACAAGAGGCATTTCATTAACTACATGTGTAATGCTAAAAACTAAAAATTTGAATAGATAAAAAAATATTTCATTGTGTATGAAAAAAGAGTTTTGTTCGTGCATATGCAAAAATATATATAAAAAAAGGCAATGCAAATTTAATCTTAATTACTAAAGATATATGTACGAGGTCTGATCAATAAGTATCTGGGCTATTACTATAGTAATGAAGTTAAAGCATGCAGAGTGAAGCTGCTTGGCACAGACTGACCTTGAGTTCTGCTGTACATGTGCACTAAGCTTTAATGTTCTAGCTCATTTCCTGTGTTTACAGTAGTGCTTGGAAGGAAGGTGTGTAGTGTTGATCATCACATTGACCATGACAGAAAGTTGTCATTGCGATATCTGCTCAGAGGCCTATGCAAAGTTGCTGAAAATGTATGGAGAGGAGTGTATGACCCGCACATAAGTGTAGAAACGATTTAGACATTTCCAAGATGGCCGAAAAATGTCAATAATGACAAACGTTCTGGGAAGCCCACAACTAGCAGAACTGAGGAAAAACATTGCAGATGTGCATGCAGCTATGAGGGGAAATCAGTGAATCCCCATCCATGAGTGATCAGAGGATGTGTAGATTAGTTATGGCTCAGTTCAGTCCATTATCACTGAAGATTTGGGTATAAGATGCATGTCTGCCAAGTTTGTGCCAAAACTGCTTTCAGCTGACCAAAAAGACACTCAGGTTTCAGTTGCACAAGATCTCCTTGATTATGTTGAGAACTCTTTTACTCTTTTACTTGTTTCAGTCTCTTGACTGTGGCTATGCTGGAGCACTGCCTTTAGTTGAACTAATCAACCCCAGGACTTATTCTTCGTAAGCCTAATACTCATTCAGTCGGTGTCTTTTGTCGAACCACTAAGTTACAGAAATGTAAACTTACCAACAACGGTTGTCAAGCGATGGTGGTGGTGGTGGGGGACAAACACAGACACACAAATACACACACATACACACACACATATATATATATATATATTTATATACAATGCACTTCTTTCAGTTTCTGTCTACCAAATCCACTCAGAAGGTTTTGGTCAGCCCGAGACTATAGTAGAAGACACTTGCCCAAGGTGCCATGCAGTGGGACTGAACCTGGAACTATGTGGCTGGGAAGCAAGCTTCTTACCACACAGCCACTCCTGCACTTATCCACACAGCTACTCCTAATGATGAAAACTTTTTGACAACTTTGCGTAGGCCTCTGAGCAGGTATTGTCAAGCTTTTGGCAAAATTTGATGCAGATTCTCTGCTCAACTTTCTCTGTCACAGTAAATGTGACGATTACACACTACACACATTCCTTCCAAGCACTGTTGTAAACAGCGGAAGTGAGCTAGAACATTTAAACTTAGTATGCATGCCCAGCAGAGTTCAAGGTCAGTCTGTGCCAAGCAACTTCACTCTGTGTGCTTTAGCTTCATTACTATTGCAACAGTCCGGATACTTACTGATCAGACTATGTATATATATGTGTGTATGTGGGTATGATTAGATAGATACTCATATCGATAGATACCTTTATATTGTTTTTGTTTAAGGCCTGAGTATAAATGATTATTTACTCATTGATATAGTTATTCTTTTCGCATATTCTTCATACGTTGCCCATCTCATCTGTGTTGACTTAAGCTTTTGGCATGTTCTCATTCTGAAATGGTAAATACATTGACTTTAATGATTTTCCCTATAATTCTTAAACGACTATATTTTTTGCTGAAATAAATATTTTCTTACATTGATTTAGATTTTGTTTTCCATTTGCATTTTAAATTCCATTCATTTGAGCTTAGTTTAAGATTGAAATCAAATATCAGTTTGTTCCCTGTTTATTCATTTTCTTTCTTTCTCAACGTTTCTTTTTTACTTTCATTGTTTCCATTTTTTGCTTCGTATTTCAAAAGTTTAATTATTTATGATGATTACCAATTAGACTTTTCAAACATACAACTCCCTATTATTGATATTTCAAACTTAATTTGAATGATTAGATATTTGTTTTGTTTTATTTTATCTTATTGTATTTTTTGTTTTATCACCCATCATTCTCTTTCTTAGGAATTTTTTTAATCAAAGAGAATTCAAAACCATTGTAATCGGATAATTACAAATAAGAATTTATGATTTTTATCAAACCATCAAATATTAAAATAAAAATAAAACACATACAATAAAGAGAAAAATGATAAATATAAGAATATTTGGAGTCAACTTGAATAATAATTTCATTTTTCTTAAGATAATTTTTTATTCTTTAGTTTCCTAGTGAGTCTTTAGACTTGTTTTCTTCACCATTCCTCTTTCACATTCTTTTCACTATACTTTTCTCTTATAAATAGATAGAATAAATGTTATGATGCTGGTGGAGAATGAGCATAGATTTCAAAAAATAAGGAAACACTTGTGATATAAATTCAAGTTATGGAGGTTTAACTTATTAGATAACAGCAAATGTTAAATTAAGACTTACTTGTCAGATTAGAACATTCTAATCAACATTTTAAACCAAATTGAAATAAATAACGATTGTCCAACTGTGGTAGGCAAGCTCTCATTTACCAAAACTTTTAACCTCTTTGATACCTATCTGCCCAAAATACCTCTGGGTCTCTGATACAAACTTCCCATTCTAAGGTGGATTTTAAAACCTTCTGTCAAAATTTCATGATAATCTGTCCCAAACACCAGCTTAACAATGACAAAGTCATTTTAGTAAATTCTTTGTTATTTTCAAAATTAATTTTAACAAAAGCAATGTATCTCAATAGAAATACAATAACAAAAGGGTTAAACATCGAGTTTAGATTGAACCCAGTAGGCTTCCTGTTTCTGTTACTGCTATTTGCAATAGTCTCATTTTCTTGTTAATTCCATATTTAATCACTGAAATCCATTTTAATAAACTCATGTCTCTTCTTGTCATCTTCCTTATGTCTCAATTCTGAACCACTTTCCTCAAAATGCACACCTTTGGAACCCTCTTCCAGCCATCACTTCTTGTAACACTTAATTGAAAAATGTTATTCCAGTTGTAGAGATAGGAGAGTATCGTAGTTCGCTTGAAGCATTGTGTATTGTTTGTAAAGAATAAAAAATTTAGAATGGTACAACAATGCACTATATAAAAAAAAAAATGGACTATATACCTGTTGTAATTTGGTTATCTATAGTCCAATGATATTTTGGAATTACAATTCCTTCTTGAGATCTTTTTGAAATCTAAGAAGATCTGAAGAAGGAATTGTAATTGTAATTGTAATTCCGAAATATCATCGGACTATAGATAACCAAATTACAACAGGTATATGATCCATTTTTTTTTCTATAGTGCATTGTTGTATCATTCTAAACTTTTTATTCGTTATTCCAGTTGTTAATTAAAATGATTTGTATGATTGGTTCCTAAATCTGATACCTGTGGTCATAAGAAGTCTTATAACTACAATCACAGAAAAAAAAAATTAATGTAAAGTTATCACTATTCTGGGTTAATATTGGTTTCAAATTTGGGCACAAAGCCAACAATTTCAGGGTAGAGAATAAGTTGACTGCATCAACCCTAGTGCTTAGCTGGTACTTATTTCATCGACCCCTGAAGGATGAAAGGCAAAGTCGGCTTTGGCAGAGTTTGAACTCAGAATGTAAAGACAGACAAAATGCCACTTAGCATTTGTGTTAACGATTCTGCCAGCTCACTGCCTTGTTCAAGGTTAATATTAAACAATTATGATGTTAGCATATACATGGGGCTAGTAATGGTCCCCATGCAATGTATATTTTCGTTTGTTTTCCCTTTCCTGATATTTTTCTTGAGATTTTTTAAAAACGTAACTAATATGAAGAGGAAACTATAAGTTTGACAGAATCTATAACAAATTAACATTAATTTCTTTTCTTGTCTTATCGGTCTTGTGATATGTCATCTGCTCTTTCCATTTGGTCACATGTTGCTGTATATTACTGCAGTGTGACTCTTCTTCGTCCCACTCTCTCTATAGCACCGTCTGTATGTCTTATGCTTGTCTTTCTCTCTTTCTTTCCTTCTCTCTGTCTTTCTTTCTCTCTCTCTCTCTTTCATTCATTCCCTATCTTTCTTTCTTTTTCTCTCTCTCCCTCCCCCCTCTCTCTCTTTCTCACTCTCCCATCCTCTCACCAGAACCACCGCTTATGCTCCAGTGTTAACTTATTCACTCTCCAACTGCCTTCCCTAGTCCAAGCGTTTCTCTCTTCTTTCC